>NC_041387.1:394275051-394282851 GCF_002162155.2 Triticum dicoccoides | reverse complement strand
GCGTGCTCACGGGGGTATGCAGGGATCGTTGCAGTGGGGGTTGAGGAGGACGACGGGGACGACGGCGATGGGGAGGCAGGCCGGCGGGGACGAGACGAGGTCGAGGCGGCGTCGATCCAGGCGGCGGGGTCGTCGGGCTCCGAGGCGCTCGCGTGCGAGCCCCGATCCGATCTGGATCGGGGGGAGAGGAGGGGAACGACGTGGGGGGAAGAGTGGGGCGTCGGGTAGTGGTTAGGGTTTCAGGTCCAGGGATAAGGGGAGTGGGGGTGGGCCGGTTGGGCCTTTTGGCCTGGTGGCCTGCTGGCTAGCTGGGCCATTCGGCCCAGGGGGAGGGGGGTTCTTCTTTTTGTTAGATGTGTTTGTTTTCTTTCTTTTATTTGTTCCTTTTCTGTTTTTATTTATTCTTTACTGTTTTCTTTTAGTTTCCTTTTATTTTTGTTTTAGTAAAATACCAAAATGGCACCATAATTGATATTACCAAATATGCCACTGCCACATTAACTTGGACAGCTAAATAAAATAGTTTAATATTTTACAAAATATAAAAGGCATTTAATTAATTTATTTTGCTGTTGTTTTATTCATTTTTCAGTATTTACACATTTATTACAAGTGTGGTCTCTCCACCATTGTTACTTAGGATTTATTTGCCCCAATTTGAACATTTTAGTTTTAATGTTAATTGTTTATTTTAAATTTGAATTTTGGACCGGTTTAGATCTAACGATAGACTAGCAACAGTATCAGAGGTGACGTGTCATCATTACGAGGGGGTTACTGTAGCTTAATTACCCGGGCGTCACAATTCTCCTCCACTACAAGAAATCTCGTCCCGAGATTTAAGAAGGGTGTAAGGGGGGAAATTCTGGTTACAAAACTAGCGGGTCTTCTCATCCTGGCTTGCTCTTCTCGAAGAGGCCGGTCCAATACATTGATGTCTTCATTTCTCTGCTTTAAGTCACCATGATCAAGTCATCATCCTTTCTTCGGGATCTCCATCGTCCTATGAACGCGACCAAGGGGGAAAACTCCGGAAGAACGTATCTCCACAATGCTGGGCATCTGACGGTGAACTCAATGGGAAATACACAAGGTACCCCACGAGTTGTATTTCAGTGAATTTGTTGAGTGCAATATACAATTGTACCAAAGTTTCAAACGGGTAGGCAATCATTCGATGACTAGACAGAAACTGGAATGGGGGTTTGAACAACGAGAATAACATGGTGTTTGATTCCTGGATGAATAATGGTATAGCATTTTGCTCCTGAATCACATACAATGCCAGGTGCAAAGGATACATTAGAATCCAGGATGTAAAGAAGAGTCAGGTTTCGATCCAGTGGACCTATGGGTTATGGGCCCACCATGTGGGTTAAAAGTAGGAAGGGTGGTGACATCTCGCACGATAATGTAAGCAAGTCATGTCAGAGGATAGCCTGTCAGTTATGTCGGCAACAACATCGGTACCAAGGGCGGGGGACGAAGAGAAGCATTGTCCTGCTTGTTGAAACGAGGCGGACCAATAGGCAAGGTTCTCATCCATCGGTGGCTACAGAATGTCATCAACAATAGTAATAGGGTCTTACTGATAGAGTGGTACGACGAGGTGTTTGCACAAGCAAGGAATTATTACTGCTTATATCATATAGATCATAGAAAGGGTTTAAACAAACCAATGGAAAGGGAAAAATGTTTATCAGATTTAATCAGAACAATGGAAAGAAAAATGTGTTTAAACACATAATTCAGGGGTATATCCTTCCCAAGGACAAGCATAGCATGATATCCATGACAAGATATAACATAGAAAACCATTTAGGTAATGGGAGAGAATTTTCATGGCATTACCCCATACAACGGTGTAAGGATAATTAAGAAAGAAACATTTAGCACTGGGCTTCAAATGTTTTTATTGAAGATCGGAGTACCACAGACATGCTTCGAGATAGCATTGACATGGTCTTCAAGCAAGGTCAGACTTTGGATACACAAAGGACCCATCAGGGATGACTTATAGAATAAGTCTTACAATTTCCTCATGGAAGAATGGATAACCTCGCAGAAAAGGAAACTATAACAATAGGTCCTACGGTTAGGTGTGCTAGGCATGACATCACCTTACCGGGTCATGTAAAGATGTTATAACTCTTGGTAATATGTTCTAACCATCATATCAGACCAAGATTCAGTTCAGATTGATGTCAGGATACCTCATACTCAGGATACCTGAGAAGAAAAGGTGCAACACAAATTGACGAGACGACATTGTAAGATTCTCGGTAAATGAACTATGGAAGCAAGTTCCGAATCATGAGTTCATTATTAAATCAAGGAGAGAATGAGGAGGTGGCTGATGAACTCAGAGACAATTCATCGAGTTTTCCAAAAGATGGATTTCCACAATTATGTGAACAAGGAGATAGCTTTTGCCAGTTCAATGATATAATGAGGTATGCTCGAGGAAACATACATGATTAAACATTGGTTGACGGTGCACCCGAATATGGACTTAGGTAGCACAAACAATGTTAGAATGGCAATTCGATAACCAATGGTCTAAGAATGAAATGTTGAGCATTAACTTCAAAGCAATAAGGTTGCTAGAACTTTAGAAGTGGCACATCATAGTTCAATTCTCGGTTTTCCGGTTAGAAACAACATGGGGACCAAGGAATGAACGGATATGGCAAGAAGTATCACTTGTATCAAGAATTCTTAAGAGGTGGTGAAATTCTCACGACATTCTTGACATAAAAGATGGTAATACTCCAAGGTAAAGAACAAATGCTGAATAGCAAGGAACTCAAGGTACAACACAAACCATGAACCAGTTTTGTGCTGCGGAAATGCAAGTATGTTGTCGATGTTGACACAATCATCGTGGGGGCAAGGATGATATCTCTCATCATGAATTCAATTGATATCCTGGAAACGCCCAGAATGTTGATTATGATCATGACACATTTGTCGAGAGGTTTCATGAAGATGTAATCGGTCGGCGATGACATCAAGTCAAAGGAATGATGAAGCAAAAGGTTATTGGAATCATGGGTACGACACAAACTCGAAATCAAGCTTGTTGTTTGAGGTGAAACGGTAAGACAAGGAAGATCGACGTAAGCTTAGCTCATCATCGAAGGTTGTGCTCTAGGAATAAGGACCAGGTAGCACAGTTTAAGCTTTAACATGACGATGATGATGTAGCCAATCGGTTGGGAATGACATCAACGAGTACAACTCGCAGGTAATAAGGATTACAAAGAGTAGTTGAACCATAGAACAGACTCAATTCAGTTATCGGTGTTTCTAGTGACAAACAATTCAAAACCCGGAGAAAATTGGAATCATCGAGAAATAATAGTTGATGAAGAACTCACAAGAAGTTATGTAGTTCGGTGATATTCTCGAGATACCAGAGTATAATACTCGATGGTAGAGCAGAGTAGATGGTGGACACGCGAAATGATCTGCAGAAGACAAGTACTTTATCTTGTCTGAGAAATAGAATCAAAGGAGAACATGGTCGGGACCACGATTGCAAAACATCAATTCACCGATACCAGATGATATTATACCAAGGAAATATTTATTATTATAAGAAGCTTTAATGATAAGATCTACATCGTGTCCATGGGCATGAACACAAAGTTCAAGGTTGACTCCCACTTCTTCAATGCCTAACCTTTCATTCACTGCTCTAGATAAAAATGATTTCAGTGTCAAAACCTACCTGGTGAATTACCAAAGGAGTATGGCCCATGAAAACTTTCGAGTTCACATAGATCAAGGAAGGCATAGGTTCAACCCATCGGGGTATCTTAGAACATATACCATGAACTTTAGGATCAATTAAGACATGCTCGAAGCAGAGCATGGTTGACAAAGGCATAGGATATTACCTGCCAAAGGCAGAAGACACAATTTACCAAAGGCATTATGTATCAGGGGAGAAACTCTCAAGGTTATTGGATATGAAGGAACTGTTAGATAATAACCAAGCAATTGGTCTCGCAGACCACAAGGAATCTAACGTGAGTATCGGTACTCAATCAGAAGGAAAAAGAATGCAAAGGCATCAGATTATAGAAACAACTAACTAATTCAAAGCTTAAATGCAAAGGAATTATGATTTTCAAATCAAGGGATCAGAAGAAATGTTCTGATTAGCTATGGATAAGTTGAATAGCCTTAGGGGTACAATTGATGTCATTTTTATTAGTCAAGATCCAGCTCATGTTTGAAATGACGTCTGAGCCAGAAGGATGAATTCTCGGATCTGATTGAGGATCAGGAGCATTCGCAACTTATTGAATTAATGGACTCAAAATGATAGTGACAAAGGATGCAAATAAGATTACTTATGGGATTAACCATAATGCAGCAAGCGAGAATTTCAAGGGCAATAAGCTGCTGAGGATTTTCGGAAGATCGAATAGTATTTCGAAGACCTTTCTAAAATACATGAATCAACTGAGGATGAGCGGATACTCGATAAGGGCGAGAAATTATCTGTAGGGGTATTCAGGTGGCAAGGAACTGCCAGGCAGTAGGCACAAAATATTCTTGGAACAATAGAGAGAATTTCGGTGTATCTTGTAATAACAAGATCAATGGGATTTGAAAGGGCAAGTGTATGTAGTTATCCATAATGATATAACAGTGGTAGGGAATTTGCAAAGGCGATGGGCACAAAGTCTTGAAAGAGTAGTAGAGAGTAACTTCGAAATCTTCTGGTGCAGTCGGTGATCATCTGGACTGAAGGAGCTCTTCGGGTGGATGTGATCATGAGACCCTAAAGTTAGATTTTAGCAAATTCATTTTAACCCGAGTATAAGAGAGATCAGAGTCCCCAGAGTATAGGTCGAGGAGTAAAAGATCCTAATACCTCCAAATGGAGACATGGGCCCATGGGCCGCACAACCATGTTAATAAAACAGTTTTCATCGACTAGACTCAACTTCGGCCAAGGAGTTGAAAAGGGGGATTCCTACAGGCAGTCGGCTCTGATACCAAGTTGTGACGCCCCCGATTCAATCGTACACTAATCATGCACGCAAACATGTACGATCAAGATCAGGGACTCACGGGAAGATATCACAACACAACTCTAAAACATAAATAAGTCATACAATCATCATAATACAAGCCAGGGGCCTCGAGGGCTCGAATACAAGTGCTCGATCATAGACGAGTCAGTGGAAGCAACAATATATGAGTACAGACATAAGTTAAACAAGTTTGCCTTAAGAAGGCTAGCACAAACTGGGATACAGATTGAAAGAGGCATAGGCCTCCTGCCTGGGATCCTCCTAACTACTCCTGGTCGTCATCAGCGGCCTACACGTAGTAGTAGGCACCTCCGGTGTAGTAGGAGTCATCATCGACGGTGGCGTCTGGATTCTAGGCTCCAACGCCTGGTTGCGGCAACCAGAAAGAAAGGAAAGGGGAAAAAGAGGGAGAAAAGCAACCGTGAGTACTCATCCAAAGTACTCGCAAGCAAGGAGCTACACTACATATGCATGATTATATGTGTAAAGGGCCATATCAGTGGACTGAACTGCAGAATGCCAGAATAAGAGGGGGATAGCTAATCCTGTTGAAGATTACGCTTCTGGCCACCTTCATCTTGCAACATGTAGAAGAGAGTAGATTGAAGTCCTCCAAGTAGAATCGCATAGCATAATCCTACCCGGCGATCCTCCCCTCGTCGCCCTGAGGAAAAGCGATCACCGGGTTGTCTGTGGAACTTGTCTAGGTGTGTTTTATTAAGTATCCGGTTCTAGTTGTCATAAGGTCCAGGTACAACTCCGGGTTGACCTTTTACCGAGGGACACGACTATTCGAATAGATAAACTTCCCTGCAGGGGTGCACCACATAACCCAAGACGCTCGATCCCATTTGGCCGGACACACTTTCCTGGGTCATGCCCGGCCTCGGAAGATCAACACGTCGCAGCCCCACCTAGGCACAACAGAGAGGTCAGCACGCCGGTCTAACTCCTATGGCACAGGGGTGTGGGCCCATCGCCCATTGCACACCTGCATGTTGCGAGGGCGGCCGGAAGCAGAACTAGCCCCCTTAATACGAGAGTTGGCTTATGTTCCATTCCGGCGCGCGCCGCTCAGTCGCTGACGTCACGAAGGCTTTGGCTGATACCACGACGTCGAGTGCCCATATCTTTCCCGCGTAGTTGGTTAGTGCGTATAGGCCAGTGGCCAGACTCAGATCAAATACCAAGATCTCGTTAAGCGTGTTATTTTGAAGTAACCGTGAACGCCGACCAGGGCCAGGCCCACCTCTCGCCTAGGTGGTCTCAACCTGCCCTGTCGCTCCGCCACATAGTAACAATCGGGGGCTGTCAGGAACCCAGGCCCACCTCTACCAGGATGGAGCCACCTGTCCTTTCAGCCCCCACATCGGAATCACTTGCGGTTACTGAACGATCCAACCCGACTTTAGTCACCATCTGTATAGTATGTATATATGTATAGTATATACCCGTTATCACCTCCCGAGTGATCACGACCCAATAGTATAGCAAGGCAGACTAACAAGAATGTAGGGCCAATGATGATAAACTAGCATCCTGTACTAAGCATATAGGATTGCGGGTAAGGTATTAATGAATGTAGCAACAATGACAGGCTATGCAACAGAATAGGATTAACCGAACTGTAACATGCTACACTACTCTAATGCAAGCAGTATAGAGAGGAATAGGCGATATCTGGTGATCAGGGGGGGCTTGCCTGGTTGCTCTGCCAAGAAGGAGGGGTTGTCAACAGCATAGTCGGACGGGGCACCAGCAGCGACGTCGGTCTCGTAGTCTACCAGAGAAAAGAGGGGGAAGAAACAATGAATACAGAGCAAACAAAGCATCACAAAATATAACAAGGCAATACGCGGTGCCAGGGGTGATCTAACGCAGGGATAGGTGATACTGGCGAAGGGGGAAAACATCCGGGAAAGTATCCCCGGTGTTTCGTGTTTTCGGTCAGATGAACCGGAGGTGAAATGTTGCAGGTTCACTATGCTAGGGACGTGTGGCGGACGAACGGGCTGCGTATCTGTATTCGTCTCGTCGTTCTAAGCAACTTTCATGTACAAAGTTTTTCCATCCGAGTTACAGATTAAAAGGTATGATTTTCAAAGAATTTATTAATTTCTGGAATTTAATTAATTATTTAAATTAATTCAAAATTGGATTTATGACATCAGCCTGATGTCATGCTGATGTCAGCAGTCAACAAGGGTTGACTGGTCAACCTGACTAGTGGATCCCACTGGTGAGTGACATATTTTAATTAAACCTATTAATTAACCTAATCAGGATTAAGTAGGGGTGGGCCCCATTGTCATTGACTACTTAATTAACTAATTAACTAATGAGGTTAATTAGGTAACTAATGTGTAATTAGTTTAATTAGTTGTTTAATTTAATTAATCAAAATTAATTTAGTTAATTATTTCTTTAATTAATTAATTAATTAATTATTTTTATTTTTATTTTCATTTACGTTCTGGGGCCGGGCCCCACATGTCTGTGGCCCCAAAGGGCCTTAGCGGGTGAGCGGGGAGCGGGTGACGGGCGCCTGGGCGTGGGCGAACCCGCATGGCATCGGGGGAGCCCGCCCAGGAGGTTGAGGCCGCGGCGACGGGTGCCGACTGTGGGTGCCGGACCCGGGCGGTGCGGGGCGGCACCGCGGGCAGAGGCCGAGCGGCGAAGGGCGCAACGGGGCGCGGAGACGAAGCAGGGACGGTCGCCGCGGCTCGGCGATGGAGGCTGGATGGCGAGC
>NC_041387.1:394272360-394274590 GCF_002162155.2 Triticum dicoccoides | reverse complement strand
GGGGGTATGCAGGGATCATGGCAGTTGGGGTTGAGGAGGACGACGGGGACGACGGCGATGGGGAGGCAGGCCGGCGGGGATGAGACGAGGTCGAGGAGGTGTCGATCTAGGCGGCGGAGTCGTCGGGCTCCGAGGCACGCGAGTGTGAGCCCCGATCCGATCTGGATTGGGGGGAGAGGAGGGGAACGACGTGGGGGGAAGAGTGGGGCGTCGGGTAGTGGTTAGGGTTTCAGGTCCAGGGATAAGGGGAGTGGGGGTGGACATTAACTTGGACAACTAAATAAAATAGTTTAATATTTTACAAAATAGAAAAGGCATTTAATTAATTTATTTTGCTGTTGTTTTATTCATTTTTCAGTATTTACACATTTATTACAAGTGTGGTCTCTCCACCATTGTTACTTAGGATTTATTGGCCCCAATTTGAACATTTTAGTTTTAATGTTAATTGTTTGCCTTTATTTTAAATTTGAATTTTGGACCGGTTTAGATCTAACGATAGACTAGCAATAGTATCAGAGGTGACGTGGCATCATTACGAGGGGGTTACTGTAGCTTAATTATCCGGGCGTCACACTTACGGGATGAAACTCCGCCGCCACGAGGCGGAACCTTGGCGGAATCAATCTAGGGCTCTGGCGGAGCTGTTATGCCGGGAACACTTCCCTCCGGGAGGGGGAAATCATCACCAACATCATCACCAACGATCCTCTCATCGGGAGGGGTTCAATCTCCATCAACATCTTCACCAGCACCATCTCCTCTCAAAACCATAGTTCATCTCTTGTATCCAATCTTGTATCAAAACCACAAATTGGTACGTGTGGGTTGCTAGTAGTGTTGATTACTCCTTGTAGTTGATGCTAATTGGTTTACTTGGTGGAAGATCATATGTTCAGATCCTTTATGCATATTATTACCCCTCTGATTATGAACATGAATATGCTTTGTGAGTAGTTACATTTGTTCTTGAGGACATGGGTGAAGTCTTGCTATTAGTAGTCATGTGAATTTGGTATTCGCTCGATATTTTGATGAGATGTATGTTGTCTTTTCCTCTAGTGGTGTTATGTGAACGTCGACTACATGACACTTCACCATTATTAGGGACTAGAGGAAGGCATGGGGAAGTAATAAGTAGATGATGGGTTGCTAGAGTGATAGAATCTTAAACCCTAGTTTATGCATTGATTCGTTAGGGGCTGATATGGATCCATATGTTTAATGTTGTGGTTAGATTTACCTTAATACTTCTTTTGTAGTTGCGGATGCTTACAATAGGGGTTAATCATAAGTGGGATGCTTATCCAAGTAAGGGCAGTACCCAAGTACCGGTCCACCCACATATCAAATTATCAAAGTACCGAACGCGAATCATATGAACGTGATGAAAACTAGCTTGACGATAATTCCCATGTGTCCCCGGGAGTTCCTTTCTCATTATTAGAAATTGTCCAGGCTTATTCTTTGCTACATAAAGGATTGGGCCACCTTGCTGCACTTTATTTACTTGTTACTCGTTACCATTTATCTTATCACAAAACTATCTATCACCTACAATTTCAGTGCTTGCAGAGAAAACCTTACTGAAAACTGCTTATCATTTTCTTCTGCTCCTCGTTGGGTTCGACACTCTTACTTATCGAAAGGACTATGATTGATCCCCTACACTTGTGGGTCATCATCGGTGGCAAACGACGCCTATGGAATCACAAGAATCCCTACTATCACTACAAAAAAAAGACACATCCGTGACATTTTGGGCTGAATGAATTTTTTTCCTGTCATACATATGACACTTCTATGACGATAATTGTGACAAAGCCCGGTATCATCATAGATGTGGTGAGCTCCTACTTCTATGACAAAAAATCATGACAGAAAATGGGCTTTTCATCCTGGGCGGGCCGGAGATGCAGCTGCATGACACTCTTTGGGCCGTCCATGACGGAAAAAACCGTGGTAGAAGCGAGGGGGAGGAAAATTTCGGGGAGTTGCCGGTGACGGTGGGAGAGCGATGCGCGTTTCTCTCCTACGTACGCGCGTGTGTGCGAGGCGTTGGCTCTAACTGAACCCGAGCGAGGCATTGGGCTCTAACTGAACCCGAGCGATTGCACTGCAGGCTACGCGTTACTGAACCCGAGCGATCGATCGATGGCTGTTAACTGAACCCGATGGAGCGACTCCTTCGCTACTGCTGCTAACTGAAGCCGATCGATGCTGCCTCTAC
>NC_041387.1:394252315-394272041 GCF_002162155.2 Triticum dicoccoides | reverse complement strand
GTGGCGTTGCCTCTGGATGAACAGGAACCCGTGGTGTGGTGGGCTGGATGAACAGTAGACGGTGGATGGGTGGTTGAACAGGACCCCGTGGTGTGGAGGGCTGGATGAATAGTAAACGGTGGAGGGGCGCCCGTGGAGGGGTGGTTGAACAGTAGTCGGTGGAGTAGCGCACGGTGGAGGCTGGATGAACAGGAGCCCGTGGAGGCTGGAGGAGGTCGACGGTAGCCCGTGGAGACTGGAGGAGGTCGATGGTGGAGATGAACAGTATCCCGTGGAGTCCCGTTTTGCGGTACGCCACACCCCTCCCCCCTGTTTCGACCGTAGCGCTACAACACAAGTCCATTTCGTCCGTTTTGTGGTACACCACAGCGCTCCCGATCAACAGGACCCCCGTTTCGACCGTAGGAGGTCTGTTTCCTCCATTTTGCGGTACGCCAGGCCCCTCTCGATCAACAGGATCCCGTTTCGACCATAGGAGGTCTGTTTCCTCCATTTTGCGGTACGCCACACCCCTCCCGATCAACAGGACCCCCGTTTCGACCGTAGGAGGTCCGTTTCCTCCGTTCTTGCAGTAAGCCAGGCCTCATTTCCATCGCCTGTTCCGTCCAAGCCGGTTGGCTCCCACGCGTTCCATTGCCTCCCGATCAACACGACGCATTCCGTTGCCTCCCCATGAACACGACACATTCCGTTGCCTCCCCATGAACACGACGCATTCCGTTGCCTCCCCATGAACACGACGCATTCCGTTGCCTCCCCATGAACACGACGCATTCCGTTGCCTGCCCATGAACACGAGCCCTCGTCGTACGTATGCGCGACTAGGCGTTCGAGACCCCGCTCATATGTATACATACGTGGCTGTATTTTCTTTCTTGCACCCTGGCCGCTGTATGTACGTGTACATGCTACGTGCACGCCTCTACTACGACACGTACGCGCCTCTACTACGACACATGCGCGCCTCTAAATCGACTAGTATATATGTACGTACAAGTTCGCGACCAGAATGACAACGCTACGTACGCTTCGACCAGGTGGGTCCCGACTATCAGGCAGTTCCTTGCGTGCGAAAATGTAGCAAGTCGGTCCCAGCAGTCAGAGGGGCGAATCATTTTTTTTGCCCGGACGCACTTCCTTTGCATGCGAAGATGTAGCTGGTGGGTCCCAGTAGTCAGGGGGGCGAATCGTTTTTTTTGCCTGGACACACTTCCTTGCGTGTGAAGGTGTAGCTGGTGGGTCCTAGCAGTCAGGGGGGAAACGTTTTTTTTTCGCGAAATACGGTGGCCCGTCCGGTGGGTCCCCGCAGTCAGGTTGAGGAATAATTATTTTGCGCGTAATAAGGAGGCACTTCCTTGCTGCAGCCATGGACCCAGCTGTCAGCCTCTCCACGTACAGTCCACGTCCGATGGAAGTCGTTCCTTGACCACGTTGACCACGCTGCGCCGAGAGCACCACGGTGGTGGACGACGGCGATGCCTAGGAAGGGGACGACTCGGAGCCAGGAAGACGCGACAGTGGATGCCCACGCGAAGAGGAGTACGAGGGTTCACTGGTTCGGCTGCGGTGTGAGGCTGCTGTCGCCGTAGATTAACAGGGGGTGTGGGTGAGTAGAGGGATGGCCTAGCCAGCGATGGGAGTAGTAGGGGGCGGTGAGGCCTCTGCGGCATCACAGCCGGCCACGGGAGGCAGGAGCACGCGACACGACCGGCGCTGGTTTGGGCGGCTGGAGCAAGAAGACCAGATGTTGAAGAAGCACTACAACCGTTGGATGAACATCGTACGGTATCAGGAGCTAGAATCGTTCATATTGACTAAGTTGACAAAGCCCTCCGTCCCCATCAACTTGGTAGGCCCACAAGTCAGCCTCCTAGTATGCTGGGTTCCAGCTGGCAGGGGGAGTATTCATTTTTTTGTGCGTAATAAGGAGGCACTTCCTTGCGTGCGAAGATAGCTGGTGGGTCCGACAAGTCAGCGGGGGGGGATGTTTTTTTCGTGAAATACAGAGGCCCTTCTGGTGGGTCCCAGATGTCAGGTGGAGGAATCATTATTTTGCGCGTAATAAGGAGGCAATTCCTTGTGTGCGGCCATGGACCCAGCTGTTAGCCTCTCCACGCACAGCCTACTTCCGATGGTGTCATTCGTTGACCACGTTGACCACGCCGCGCCGAGCGCATCACGACGGCGAGGCCCCGGACAGCAACGAGTCGAAGATGGGAAGACGCGGGAGTAGAGTCACAGACGGAGAGGTGTACGAGGGTTAACTAGTTCTAGTGCGGTGTGGTTCAGCAGTCAGTGGAGAAGAACAGGAGGTGTGGAGGGTTGGAGGGATGGCCTGGCCAATGGTGGAGTAGCGCTTCATAGCGAAGCGTGCTAAGCAGAGCTGCTAGCAGCAGGAGGCGGGAGGTGGTCCCGGCGATGCTGGAGGAAGAAGACGAGAGATTGAAGATGGATGCCGGCCGTTGGATGTAAATCCAATGGATAACATGCCAGAATCATTTGTTGACTAAATTTACAACGACTTGCGTTGGCTTCGACCTATTGGCCCACATTTCAACCTCCAAAAATGTGGCACGTATTCAACCCATTTTTTCCAGAATTTACAGTCTTTTTTTTGTGCGGTAGAATTTACAGTCAATTTGATCTTTTTTTTGAATTACAGCCATTAGCTAGGCTGGGTGAACAATTAATGTAGCTTTCATGCGGCCCATTTATTTTACTTCCTAAAAAATTATAGGCCATTTGCACTTTATCTAGATACACGATTTTGCTGGGCTGATTCTAATTATAATGTTGGGTTGGGCCAGCAATGTTATCAAAAAATAAAAAAGGGTTGAGCATTTTGTTATAAATATATTTAAATAATAAGCGATATTATTACGTTCGTCCTTAAATCTTACCAAGCTTTTGTACACATTCACTAGGATTTTCGTGCCAAAACAATCCAGGATTTTATTTGTTAAGAAATTATTTTTATAAGTTAATAAGATGTGGGATATTATTTTCTTAAATATGTAAGTATCTGTTAAATATATGATGACAATAAAAATAATATATAATAACATATAAAATAATTTAAATATATATAATATAGTTAAAAGGGAAACATAAGTTGTACCTGGCGTTCCTATTCTTATATAGAAAATTAGAACAGACCGCTGCATTTTCTTCAAAAAAATACATGAATTGGGCTGCCAAAACTAAAACATCGGATGGGAGGTTCGTAGGCCGGTCGATACACGACGGCCCTAAGAAAATACAAACAGGCCCTCCCATCCGAGGTCGTGGGCTGCGCATGTTAAAAATGAAAGCCTAGACGGGGCAGCCCAAAACCGCGTCCAACACTTGCCAAAACTCTGTCCCTCGTTTTCTCTGTGTTTCGCACACTCAACATTGTGTGGGCATTTTGACTGTGCATCATATGAAGATGTGCTATGCATGAATGTTGATCAGCATGATGTTAACTGGCTGGTAGTTCCATTTTCGACCACTAATAAAACTTCCAACATGATGTTAACCCTAGTTGAAAAGGCCGTGTTAATATAAATGCTCTGCCTCTGAAAGTTGCAGTTTCTTATCTGAAACTGAACTTGCAGTTTCTTATCTGAAACTGAAACTTGCAGTTTCTTCTCGTCTGCACTTTTATACTCCTATGAAACTACATTTTTTAAGTGCTAAAAATAGATCTCTAGAATTCATAAAATTCTTCATATGCTCAATACTGCAAATCTGAAATTCAAAAGACATTCATATCTGAAAGTACTCTCAAAATACACAACACAAAACACAATTCACAACCTGCAAATACTGACAACCCTAAGCTCCTCCTGACAACTCACAACCTGCCCGACTATTGGGCTAAGGGACAGTCCCCTCCTATTCCTCGGCGGCAGACATCCGCCCCGTGAGATGATGTGAACGGCCAGGGAGATGATGGCGGGGAAGCGTCGTCGGGCCAACTACTTTTCTCCTCTTGCAGTTGGGTTCGGTCGATGAAGACTCCACCGGCTCGCTCTGGCAAGACACCCTCACAAACGGCACCCTGTAGATGCTCGATCCTTCAATCTCTAGTGGATGCTCCATCTGGGATCGATACTCCCACCACCGCTCCCCCACGACCGGATTCGGTGAATCTGTTTGCTCCATGGCCCAGAGGAGCAGCTCTATGTACTCCGGCGCGACTCCCTCCAGGAGTATCGCCGCCTTTTCGCTCTGTTGTAGATATTTGGCCATGGATGTCGCCATCACCGCTAGTTGGTCCTTGTTGTCAAACCAAGACTGTATCTCCAACATCCTAGCTAGCTTCACAGGGTCGCCGTCTGTGATCCTCACGTATCGGTTGTACTCCTGCATCGATCTACTTCTCCATAGCACCTTCACTCGCCGGCAGTGGTTTTTGAATGGAAGAGGAGAGGAGCGGCGCTGGTTTTGGATTAGAACGGGAGAGGAGCGACGCTGGTTTTGGACTGGAACAGGAGAGGAGGGCGGTCATTTTGAAATGGAAGAGGAGAGGAGCGGCACTGGATTTAGATTGGAACAGGAGAGGAGCGGTGGTGGATTTAGATTGGAACAGGAGAAGAGCGGAAGAGCGGCGCAGGTCTTGAAAGTATTTTTTTATTGTTTTGCGTATTTTGGGTCAAAGTTTGACCACGTACTGTATGTGACAAGCAAAATGTGAATGCATGTCACCAAAAATTGTATCGTTTGGTTCGTATCTGAATGTACTTTCAAATTATATTTTTTTTGCAACGTATAACATATATTTTATGTGCGAAAATCATGGTCAATTATGACCCAGAATAAAAGGGAGACTAGTTAATGTGGGGTAACTTTCTTAATTGAAGGGTAAATTGATTTTGATTTTGATCCAGTCACAGCGCGCCGGCCCTCTCGCCCAATCCTAAATCGCTGTCGCACGCTCCTCTCCCTCTTCTCCATTGCAAAACCACCTCCTCTCCTCTCCATCATCTCCATTCCAAAACCACCTCCTCTCCTCTCCATCATCTCCATTCCAAAACCACCGTCTCGCCTCTCCCTCTTTTGATCTTCTCCATTGCAAAACCACCTCCTCTCCTCTCCATCATCTCCATTCCAACACCACCATCTTGCCTCTCCCTCTTCTGATCTTCTCCATTGCAAAACCACCTCCTCTCCTCTCCATCATCTCCATTCCAAAACCACCTCCTCTCCTCTCCATCATCTCCATTCCAAAACCACCGTCTCGCCTCTCCCTCTTCTGATCTTCTCTCCATTGCAAAACCACCTCCTCTCCTCTCCATCATCTCCATTCCAAAACCACCTCCTCTCCTCTCCCTCTTCTCTATTGCAAGACCATCATCTCTCCTCCCATCTTCCAAAGCTAGCACCGGACCACTCAGAATGACATCTATGGAGAGGATGCAGCATCGAATCAGGCAGATCGCCGGTGGCGACCAGGCAAAGTTAGCCAAGTTGAAGGAGATCCTTAGTTGGTTTGACAATGAGTGGGAGATTTCGAGGATGGTGCGGGCCATGTGGCAATGTATGCGAAAGAGCGAGACGGCGGCGATGAGGGCGGCGATGTACATGTACTCCTCGGCGGCAGTCACGCCGCAGTCCTCCGAGTTCATCGAGTATCTCCTATGGGCGATGGAGCAGACAGATTCTCCCGAGGCAACAGTCAGGCGGAGGTGGTGGGCGTACAGGTCGAAGATCGAGCACCCAGAGGATAACGAATCAATCGAGTATGGTGTGCCGTTCATGAGGGTGCAGAGCCAGCCGGAGCCACAGAAGTATTCATTCTCCCACCGCAAGAGGAGGCCGGATGGCGCGACGTCGCTTCCCCGACGTCCTCCACGGTTCCCTCGACGCTCGCCTCGTTTCAACGGCGACGGTAGGGTTTAAGGTAAGCTTCGCACTAACCTAATCTTCCACCTGCTGATGCTTACAATTAGTGTGACAGCTAATGAAAATCATGCTTACAATCAGTCTCCGAGTACTACGCCAATCACCCTAAAATAGCTCTGGACCTTTGGGTCAAAGTTGTGACACAGTGTACAAATAAAGAAAAATAGATTGGTGCTTCTTTCAGAAAAGAGTACTCCCTAGAAAACTGCCAATATAAGCTACTAGTATTTGGTTAGAGGATTTGCTGCCGAGAAAGATCCGTCCACAGAGAGCGCCACACATCCCACTGGTTGTGGTGGATGCCAATGCGTGCATGCAGCATGGTTGGTGTCGGTAATTTTTACTTGGCACACCTCGCACTCTGCATATATGCCGGTTCCATACGTACATTTGTGCAGTTCCACCAAAATGCAACTGAATAACCCTGTTTGCACAGATAATGAAAAAGCGTGATTACATTATAATGGCATTAGTTGATGAAACACACAAAATAAATAGAAGAAAATATTGCGACAGTATCATAGTATGCCATGCTGCGAGGGCGAGATGGGCCCTGTGACGCCTCATACGGTACGCCTCATATTGGACATCGTCCCAAGTCTCCCGGATACACCTTCTGCCAGTGATGAACATCAGTGTACAGCAGTAGTACAAGGAGGCGCCTTGAGACATTCAAATCTCTATTTTTGTACATATCAAGTAAAATTAAGCACCCCAGTTTGCAGAAACGCTTAAACATTAACAATGGGACTAGTTGATGAAACATACTTTAACAAAGAGAAGCACTTTCGTTATCTACATTGCAAATGAAATGATAGAGATGACACTCGCTCTATTTTAACTGTATTATTACTTCATTTTATCAGTGACACTAGGGTCGAGCAGGTGGGAAACGAGGTGTACCGTGCGTCGCAAGGATGGAGGCCGGGGGTGCTTAAACTGGGATGCTGAAGCTGGCTCTTTCAGTCACCAACATGGATGATTCAATTCATGGGACCTTTTGGTGCAGTTCACCTAAAATGAAGCAATGTCCCGTGAGCTAGCAGCTTCTTCTTCAAAAAAATTAAGAAAAGGGCTCCAGCCCCGGTTCCATTTCCATCAGAAAACGAAACCCACAGAGCTTCTTCTTCATTAGTTGCAATACAATTGAGCAACATCAAGGTTGGTTGTGAAGCTCCTGGAATGCTCAACTATAATTTGGATATCATTTGTGCAGTTCAACTAAGATCGAGCGTGAAATGTATATCTCCGTTTGCACAAAAAAGGTGGAAAGGAGGGTGACTAACAAGTAACAAGTGATGAAACATGCATCAAATGAAAAGAAGCATGTTCCTTATCTGAATGGCAATCCTACAAGGATAGTAGAAATTGCTAAAGCAGTGGCATTGCTAGATATTAGTGTGGGCATCAGGATTAACTATGACAACCGTTAAATACGACATTACTTTGGGCACGGGAGAGTAGGCGGACCAGGACAGTTGCATTTCTAACGAAAAGAACCAACTTATCTTAATGGGAAATTTTAGCAGGACATGTAAAGAAGTGCCACTGATTCATATTACTGGAGGCATTACATTGAAAACAACATTGGTTTAACGTGTACTTACTTTTAACAGTGCGACTGCTACATTTTACCAGTCGCATTACATAAGAGTGGCTCGGGGCAACAAACATCAGAATAGGATATCTGGGTTGGTCTCATTTTTGTTCGGTATAGCCACCTTATACTGTGTGAGGCTAGCAAATCTAGTGCTGGACTTACTCTGTTGACTTGTCCCCCAGTCCCCACTTTCTTTCCTTTTTCAACCAATAGATCGGGTTTATATTGAGTTTGTACTGCGTTTCCCTTTATTTCCCTATTAGACCTAGAGACCAGTTGGATAGCCAGTCTCTGCTACTTTTTGCCCCCATTATTTCCTCTTTCGACCAAGTCCTAGATTCAGGTAAAAAATCCTCCCCCACCCCCACCCCCTTTCTTCCTTGTTTGAACCAAGTAGTACTAGATTCGAGTGCATGAACTAGTTTTACCTCTTAAACATAAAAAATTAGGTGGTTTTTGAACAGCCGATCGATCCTATCTACGAGGAGGCTTGAAAAATAGTAAAAGCTACAAATGCAGCGACGTCAGGAGCTCGGGAAGTAGAGCAAGGCCGGTTTCGAAGGAAGTTATACCTGATGGTTGCCGGGATGTCGCTAGGTGGGCGGCGGGAGGCCGGATCTGCCCACACTACGGCAGCGAGGAAGAAGGGGTCGGAGGCCCTCCCTCGCCAGCGGTGCTTGGGAGAGAACGGCAAGGTAGGCTGATCGGGACGCGCCTAGCAGTGGGTAAGAGCCGTCACCGAGGACGACCGCATGAACGTTGCACCTTCTCACCTTCCCCGGCGGAGAGGATCTGGCTGGATCTGTGACCAGTGGTGAGCAGAGAGAGAGAGAGAGAGTGTGGCCACCGCTGTCGTGTTTAGATCTGGAGAGGCCGAGACGGTGTGAAGAGAGCAACACTAGCAAGCAAGCGCGGAGGCTCCTGCCTATATAGTGGAGTAGTACTTAGTTTTCTTTTGTCTACCGGAGCCGGCTTGACCTCGTCAATGACTGTCGAGAAGTCTTCATGCACGTGGCCCGGAGGCGCAGTTGTCGTCATTTTGATCAGAAGTGCCGGATTATAACATATAACACGAAAAAATACCACATGACAAGAAATCATAACCTCACTGCCCAAAGGAGACAACATGAATCCCGACGGACAAACTAGACGAGGAACAAAGCTCAAATTAAAGATAAACTCGTAGAAAAGGGGTCCGTCGGTAGATGTCCTAATTAACATAGCCGGCTTGACCTAGATGGCAGCTGAGTAGTCACTGTTCGTGCATGTGCCCCCATGACTAGCCCAACTCAGTTGTCGCTGTTTAACCCTCACAGTGATCCGAAGCACATGACACATAATTTTGCAAGATGACAAGAAACCTTTTTTTAGATTTCTCACCACAACTACAGCCATGTACAACACAGCCTGCACGATATGTAGACGATAGCCAATCCAGGCGTGTCTGCTGGAGTCTAGTCACATGCATGGCCGAACTAATCTTCCGTGTCTTGCAGGGATCGTCCAGGCACCAACGTAGTACAACACTTCTCTAGTACTATCGCTCGTCTCCCTCTTCTATTAAGTCACCCGACTTGTGGGGCCGGGGAGTGTGCCTATGGTCAGTTCTCAATTGTCGTCCCACATGTGTGTGCGAACGCAATATGACGCGCGTTCCATTCGGAGAGCAGTGTGCCAGACCGACCGACCGTTTGGGGTGCGACGCGAACGCGATGTGCGTGCTGTATACTCCGTACATGTGTACCGCCGTTTTCTAGACGCTTTGCTCCATGGCGCGGGCGCAATCCATGGATACAAAATTAGCATACTGTATACTACCTCTGTCCTGGTTTATTGGTCCCCATTGTATTTTGTGCCAAATTTTGACCATAGATTAAACTAAGAAAATGTTCACGCATGTCACAAAACATTATATTTTTCAAAACTATGTTCAAATACGAATCCAATGAGATAATTTTTCTTGACATGCATTAACATTTTGTTAGTTAAATCTTTAGACAAAATTTGGCACAAACTATAAAAGGGACCTATAAACAAGGACGTAGGTAGTACTATTTAAAAGTCGAGGGCAGGGCCTTTCCTGCCCGGTAGGCGGCGGGACAGTTCCACCTAGTCGGTTTGACAGAGACGCGAGAAGACGAGGGAGTAGGCTGCTGCAAAAGTAGGGCTGTGTGATTTGACAGCGAGTTGCTGCTGGACAGGTGGGGCCCCATGATTTGACTTGCCATTATCATTTTAACTGCGGCGCTACAACCGGCGTGAGTCTCCCGATTCCTGACCACCTCCATACAGGTGCCTCTCCCAATGCTCCACCATGTAGTAGTAGAGGCTGACTCTTGCATGAGAGCCCACTTCTCCACTTTTTCCTTGCCTCTCTTTCCTCCACATATGCAAAAATGCCATGTAAAGCGCACTATTGTACTTACTTGCTCCTACAGGTGCTTAAGCTTGCCACATAGGCATAAAGTCTGATGTGGCAAGTTAATCAAGAAGAGAGAGACTAGTTTGGTGACCCAAGGAAGAAACAGTGCTAAGCGCTTGTACCTAGGTGAAAAGACAATTTTGAGTCTATAGCTAATTAAATGAAGCAAACTTAGCAACACCATTTCATTGGAAGAGGTCACTCCTTGGCAAATGCAATAAATACTAGTACTCCCTGTGTCCCATTATATAAGAACGTTTTTGACACTACACTAGCTAGTGTCAAAAAAGTTCTTATATTATGGGACGGAGGGAGTACGAAGAAAGAGATAGAGAGGAGTAAAAAAATACACTTATAGCCAACCTTATAGCCAACCTTGTTGTAGTATGAGTGACTAAGTGATGACTATGTATGACATGCCAATGTCAAATAGCCTAACGCACCGTGTTAAATCTTCAAGGGCGCGACCGCGCGAGCGACGCGATGGTCGTGGTAGGCACGACTATGATACGGGCTGCTGGCAGCCCTTGGATCTGGGATCAAATGGTCACATGCTAAGTTGCTGAAAATTTTAAGAATAACCCTCCAGGATAGGATATTCACCCATAGGTCTAGAATCATGCCATGCAACCGTTCGATCTCAGATCCAAGGGCTCTCGGAAGCCCGTATCATGGGAGAATGGAAATCCACTACCCTGCCGTTCGCACGCTGGCAGTTCGCTCCTACTCTTTCCCGCACGTCCTTTAATACTACGGCGGTTCGCTCCTAGTCGTCCCGTCCATTCACATTATGGCAGTTCCACTAATCCTAACCCTCCTCCCAAATCCATGGCGTCCCAAATCTCCCCGATCGGCGGTGAGTACAAGGTTAGAACCATCACCGGCAATGAGTTCGACGTCATCTACACCCGTACTTCCGCGACGGTGAAAGGATGCCTTTATCGCTTCAGACACATGTTCGAAAACTCACATGATGAGTTGGTCGCTGGGCTAGATGTTGAGTACACCACAGTCGTGGGACAAGAGAAGGATCTAAAGGACGAAGAGAGGAAGAAGCCCACCGTGATCCAGGTTTGCATACATAACGTTTGCTTGGTCTACCACATATGCCCCGACGTTGAGTGCCAGGATTTTAAGAACTTCCTCGAGGACAAAACAGTCAAATTCGTTACTGTAGACGTTAAGAACGACAAATAAGTCCTGCGTCGGATAGGCCTCGTTGTAGGCAACCCCTTCGACCTCCAGAAGAATTGGCTGGTGCCCTCTCGTCAGCCCTCAATGATGACCCTGGCAGGAGCGATGGTTCATCCTTCGTACTGCAAACTGGAGAAACCTCATTACACATTTCATCATCATGCATGGCAGCGGAATGTACTAGATATAGACCACATCCAGTACGCTGCAATGATTGGCTACCTTTGTTTCAATATCTACAAGGGTTGGATGAAGAGCAACAGCCAAGTTGGCGGTTCAAGCAAAGAAGTATCGGCCAAGAGGAAGAGGGACAAGGACGAAGTCGAGGACGTGGACGAGGACTCCGAGTAAGGTGGCAGTGTCGTTGCTCATGGCGGTGCTAAACTTCTAATGCGGATTAGTTGCATAGTTTAATTTCACGTGTGCTTAGTTTAATTTGAGGGGTGTGTTGTGCTGAGCCCCCAGCAGAACTATGTTATGTTTCTTCTCGTTACTTTAACTCTTCAGTATGTACATACTAGTACTAGTATTTCTTTAATAGAATTTAGCACCCCAATTAAGCACGTACTAGCTTTTTTAATAGTACTATATGCATAATTTGGCGACGAGCGCTCTCTATATGTACCACATTTTTTTTTAAATTTCAATTTTTGCTCCATGGCGCAATCCATCGATAGTGGAGTACTAGTGTACAAAAGTATACATTTTTTAAAAGGCTAGCGTACTGTTCATTATATATATATATATATATATATATATATAGCCAATTAAATTCTCAACCTAGAACGACGTGCATTCCATGTAGTAAACCAATCCGGAGGAAGTATAGTAAAAATGAGGTGATTTTACCCAGCGATCGGCGGGGGAGCATGGCCTGTCATGCGGTCCCACGTGTCATGATGTACCAAGGCGATGCGCGTGTCCCTCTTGAGGCAGAACCAATATTAGTACGTGGTTTGAGATGATGTCGAACCGAAGTGTGAAATAATGGTTTCTTCGTCCGTCTGGGAAGGTGCGGCATTGTGATTTGACGTCTCATTGCTCATTACTAACACCGGGCCTGTACGAGTGGGGTGCGTCCCCCCTGCTGTTCTGCACTGTTATTTCGTGCTTGACACGTCGACCCGGTTGCACATGAGATGACCCCCACATCCTTTGTCAAAATAAAAAACACCCCGATCAATGCATTTCACTCTTCCGTGCAACGGACGGGCACCTTACTTGCTCCTACAGGTGCTTAAGCTTGCCACATAGGCATAAAGTCTGATGTGGCAAGTTAATCAAGAAGAGAGAGACTAGTTTGGTGACCCAAGGAAGAAACGGTGCTAAGCGCGTGTACCTAGGTGAAAAGACAATTTTGAGTCTATAGCTAATTAAATGAAGCAAACTTAGCAAAACCATTTCATTGGAAGAGGTCACTCCTTGGCAAATGCAATAAATACTAGTACTCCCTGTGTCCCATAATATAAGAACGTTTTTGGCACTACACAAGTGTCAAAAACGTTCTTATATTATGGGACGAAGGGAGTACGAAGAAAGAGATAGAGAGGAGTAAAAGATACACTTATAGCCAACCTTATAGCCAACCTTGTTGTAGTATGAGTGACTAAGTGATGACTATGTATGACATGCCAACATCAGATAGCCTAACGCACCATGTTAAATCTCCAAGGGCGCGAGCGACACGACGGTCGTGGTAGGCGCGACCATGATATGGGCTGCTGGCAGCCCTTGGATCTGAGATCAAACGGTCGCATGCTAAGTTGCTGAAAATTTGCAGAATAACCCTCCAGGATAGGATATTCACCCATTGGTCTAGAATCACGCCATGCAACCATTCGATCTCCGATCCAAGGGCTCTCGGAAGCCCGTATCATGGGAGAATGGAAAGCCACTACCCTGCCATTCGCACGCTGGCAGTTCACTCCTACTCGTCCCCTCACGTCCTTTAATACTACGGCGGTTCGCCCCTAGTCGTCCCGTCCATTCACATTACGGCAGTTCCACTAATCCTAACCCTCCTCCCAAATCCATGGCGTCCCAAATCTCCCCGATCGGCGGTGAGTACAAGGTTAGAACCATCACCGGCGATGAGTTCGACGTCATCTACACCCGTTCTTCTGCGATGGTGAAAGGATGCCTTTCTCGCTTCAGACGCATGTTCGAAGACTCACATGATGAGTGGGTCGCCGGGCTAGATGTTGAGTACACCACAGTCGTGGGACGAGAGAAGGATCTAAAGGACGAAGAGAGGAAGAAGCCCGCCGTGATCCAGGTTTGCGTGCATGACTTATGCTTGGTCTACCACATATGCCATGCCGACGTTGAGTGCCAGGATTTTGAGGACTTCCTCGAGAGCAACCTAGGCAAATTCGTTACTGTAGACTTTGGTAATGACAAAGAAGTCATGCGTTGGATAGGCCTCGTTGTAGGCAACACCTTCAACCTCCAAGAGAATCGGCTGGTGTCCTCTCGTCAACCTTCAACGCTGACCCTGGCAGGAGCCATGGTTCATCCTTCGTACGGTAAACTGGAGAAACCTCCATACACGTTTCATCTTCATGCATGGCAGTGGAATGTACTAGATATAGACCACATCCAGTACGCTGCAATGGATGGCTACCTTTGTTTCAATATCTACAAGGGTTGGATGAAGAGCAACAGCCAAGTTGGCAGTTCAAGCAAAGGAGTATCGGCCAAGAGGAAGAGGGACAAGGACGAAGTCGAGGACGTGGACGAGGACTCCGAGTAAGGTGGCAGTGTCGTTGCTCATGGTGGTTCTAATGCAGTGTCTACCGGAATAGTGTGTTTAATTTAATTTGAGGGGTGTGTTGTGCTGAGCCCCCAGTAGAACTATGTTATGTTTCTTCTTGTTACTTTAACTCTTCAGTAAGTACATACTAGTATTTCTTACATTTCATCTTTTAGTTGGTATAGTACTACCACTCGTTTATTCACATTATATACGTAAAATATATATGGCCAACATCATATAGCCAGCAGTTTAGTTGTCAAAGAATTTCAGGGTGCTTAGTTTTGTCGAAGAATTCGAGGGTGGTTAGTTTTATTTGAGGGGTGGGTTGTGTTGGACACCATTATTGCGACTAGCCTTTTTAATAGTACTATATGCATAATTTGGTGACGAGCGCTCTCTATATGTACCACCTTTTTTTTAATTTCAAGTTTTGCTCCATAGCACAATCCATCGATACTACTGCTGTACAAAAGTATACATTTTTTAAAAGGCTAGAGGGCGGGGCAGTCTAGCTTGGTCGGTTTCACGAGAGGCGAGGGCCTTTGTGATTTGATGGCTCATTACTGCTGGAAGGCGGGGCCTTGTGATTTGACTGCTCGTATAAATGCGCCGATGACCTGATCGAGGAGGAGCAAAGAACCGTGCGGTATACTCAAGTTTTCCACTGGAGTAGTACTGCGACGGAGGAGCACGAAACACGGCAGCCCAGTTCCATATGGCGATAAAAAATGATCTAATTTGCTGGTCATCTCATTGTTAGCATTGTTCTATTCATTCCCTCAAAAAACAAAAATCATTGTTCTATTCATGCCTCGTAGAGAATGTGACACATGCGGCGAAACACCCGAAGCAAAAGATGAAACACAGCAGCAAAAGAAGAAGGAAGATTATCACCCCAAATGATCTAATTCGCCGTGGAGTCGTAACTGCTTCTTCATCGCCTCCACGACCTCCATCTCCTTGCGCGTCTCCTTCGCCATCTTCTTCATTCTGTCCATGATGCGGGATTTCTCGACGTGAGACTTCATCATCTGTTCCACGGCCGCATTACGTACCTTGACAGCAGCCGGGTGCTCGATGCGGAGCTTCGCCAACTCCTCCTTCTGTTCCATGACGAGGGCCTGCAGCATCTTCATCGAGGAACTACTATTCTCATCCAGCTTCTTCCAGCCAGTGTTCTTCTCCTTCAACAGGTCGATCTCATGGCAGAGCTTCGCCTTGTCCTCCTGAAGTCGCAGGATTTCGCCGGTCGCCTTCTTCTTCGAGGCAATGCTCTTCTTCAGCAGCATCACCAAGCCGGCGGTCAACTCCCCCTGCTGATTGAGCTCAGCGGGCATGTCGTCGAGGCTCTCCTTCAGCAACTCCGTCAAGCCTTGGATGAACTCCTTCTGCTTATTGAGGTGCTTATTGAGCTGATCAGGCATGCCGTCGAGGGATAACGACTCTCGCTCCGCCGGCTCAACATGTTTGCCTCCGTGGCTAGGGCGCTCCTGGGAGCCATCGCTTGCCCGTGAGAGATCTTTCGAGGTCTCTGCGTGGCGGCGAGCCCTCTTTTTTTTCCGCGGCCTTGGTTGCCGCTCCCTTGTTACGAGTAGTTCTCGACCTAGAGCTCTGCTCACCGGCCATGGCAACGACGGACGAAGAAGAAGCACTTATGAGGAGGAAAGGTAGAGTAATTTTCGATTAGGTAGTTCCCCTTTTTATAACCTAAGTACTAGCACTAGTAGTACTAATACCTGCATAGTGGGAACACGTTCAGGTTTGGTACGTAGTAGTACTAGTAGGTGTGAGCAGGCTTTCGAATGTGATGGGAACAAGGTAAAGATTAATTGATGGTTTTGGTTTCGAGGCCCGAAATGGCTCCCGATGAGTTTAGTGGAACATAAATTTCAAGCAGACTACACTGCTCAAATGCGTAAATATTATGTTACTGTCAAAAATTGGCACAAAATATGAAGGAGACCAATGGAAGTACTACTAGAAACCCACGATTTAACTAGTCACATGCGCGCAGTGGAGTAATAATGTCTTTCTTCCGCCCTCACATCCACTCAATTTGCATGCGCTATATTAATTGACCATCAATGAAGTGAACGACTTTACACGCGTCAAATTATCACATGGGGTGGATCTTGGTACAAAATTGCGTCCGCCCATGTACCCGCGTGTGCGTGCGAGGGAATGAGTGTGTGCACATCTTCGCTTTGTGCATGTACCGCCAGTATGGCTCAGGGAGGACGAGTACATTCTTCTGGAACCAGCAGCACGTCACTGTGATCAATCCATGCAAGGAGGTCGCGACAACGCCTCCACATGTGCCACGTGGGTTCATGAACTGTAATAGAGACACTGTGTAGCGTGCCATTGGTATTCTAATTTACGTGTTTTGCACATACTCGAAGTACTAGTAATTTACACGTGCATTGCACGCATCAGATTTTGCAACCAAATTATGAATAAATACCACACTATAGCATCTAAGCTCTGAGTCATATATGTGTGATGTAGCCCTTCGTTTAATTCTTATAGTTCATCTCATTCAAAATCAATTAGTTTTTATAAAAATGCTAAGAACGCGTGAATAGGAAAAACATGGGATTATAGTGGAATGTCGTCTTGAATCCTACAGGATTGTACGAGTGTTTGATTGTGCATAGAAAAAACGCAGGATTCTTTCAAAGAGGTTTGAGTGGATGGGATATTTCCTATGAAATCTAGTGCAAATGAATCATATGGAAAAATTCCTATGGTTTACAATCCTACGAATCAAACAACCAAGATAGGAAAAATTCCTAATGATTAGAATCCTCCAAAATTCCTTTGAGAATCCTTTGAATCAAAGAAGCCCTTAATCTATTTTATGATTCATGGAATTGTGCGTTGTAAAGCATAAAGTAAAAACGAATAATGAAAATTCAACTAGAAAAAAAGTTTGGGCAGTTATGATACAGAAGATTCTAGAAAAAAAAAACCACTGTTGTTTTGAGGTTTGTGCATTATGCTTAAGTTCAACCATGGAGTCTGCTAGATTGTACATGTGGCAAAATCCGGTGGGGGGCTAGAAGATGGTGCGAGGGACCATGTGGAGGGAGACTATGAAGGAATGCACAAGTGCGAGATCGATATTTAGAGAGAGGGGGCGAACACGTGAGTTGTTGCACGCAGTGTCGGAGCCATGAAAAATAAATGAGCTAGGGGGCCAAGCATTGCTAATCCTTTACGAGGAGGGTCAATTCATGAAATTAAACCTTTTTTAGCAGCAATTGTCTAATGATCACATTCATATTAGCCTCGATATATAGTGATGTTAGGGAGGGGCAGGGCCCTTACTGCCCCCTGTCTTCGCCATTGTGCACGCATCTGAGAGATGAAGCGGAAGGCATGGATGATGAGAGGGGGACATTGGATATATAATTAATGTGGGTGTATTAGCTATTTATGTTAATCCTATATAGAGAGGTATAGATTGATCGATGTGGACGTGGGAGAGGTATAGATTGATCGATGTGGACGTGGGAAAGAGGGTGAGACTTTACTGGATATATTGATTGATCGGTTTGTGTGGAAAACTATGAAAGACCTAGCTATATACACACATACATAGAGGAACATCGATCGTTGCGCATGCACGCGTGAGAGATAAAGAATGCCCGGTATGAGGGAGAGGGGGATGTGTGTGGGTGTGTGCCTTCATGGGAGACTGACCTGAAGAAAAAGATTACATGCGTGCGATAGATAATGCCGACTGGTAGTGTGTGTGCATGCATGCACGAGAGAAAGTTAGTGGTACAATTATAAAGAGAAGACTACTGTGTGGGTGTAAAAGAATAGGTGAGGTCATAATCAATGTAAAGTTGAATTCAAATATTTGAATAAGAGATCCTGATGTTTGAAACCCATGCATGCATGAATATAATGGAGATCTGCGTGGTGTGATTTGGAAACGAACATGTTGTAATGTATACACATTGAACAAGGTCAGACTGATTTGAATTTGAGATACCGATGGCAGACATCATTTGCCCATGTAGCATTCGTGCATGTAATTGGAGATGATGGGCGGCTTTCGCATCACATATCTATATCTATACCCCTATATGTATATATTATATTATATATTTTTTATTGTGAGCGGGTAACTTTAACTTTGAAAGATGGTCGTTGGATGAGGCGAATCCGAAGATCCAAAGATGGCAAATTTGAGCACTATTGGCCGATGGATATCATCTAGATTCCACCAGATTTCGCCACATGTATAATCTAGAAGACTCCATGGTTGAACTTAAGCATAATGCACAAACATCAAAACACAAGCACTTCTTATTTGTTCTAGAATCTTCCGTATCATAATTGCCCAAATGTTTTTCTACATGATTTGCCATTATTTATTTTTACTTTATGTCTTACAACGCACAATTCCATGAATCTTAAAATAGATTAGCTTTCTTATAAAAACTAGATGATTTTGAATGAAATGAACTATAAGAATTAAACAAACATCTACATCATGCATATATGACTCAAAGCTTGCATGATATAATGTGGTATTTATTCATAATTTGGTTGCCAAATCTCATGCGTGCAATGCACGTCTACCTTACTCTAGTCTAAATGGTGTTTGTGTGTGTGTTGTGCGTGTTGAGGTGCAAATTGTCTTTTTTTGGTACACATTAAGCTTGTTCTTCCAAAATTTCAAGCCGCGCCTTGTTATGCCGAAAATTGAAGCTAGCGTCTCTGTCTATCGTGCTGCGAAACTCCCGCCTCTTCAACCCGCGCCTTGTTAGCCCGAAATATTTAAGATATATCTTTGTCTCTTTGTGCTCCGACAACTCCCTCCATCTCAACCCGCGCCTTGCTATTCCAAATTACAACGCGCGCGAAAACTCCCACCTCCTGTGAAATCCCGACACGTGAAATGCTCGTGGTACCCCTGAACCGAAAGAACCGCCTCAAATCGGTGGGTGGTACTTTCGTAACTTACCCCACATTTCAGACAAGCGCGTCTCTAAGCCATGGTTCCCCACTGCCATCCCATCCGCCCACCCATTCGTACACCGAGGCCGCGAAAACCCGCGACGAAACCCCACACCCTGCTCCATCCGCCACCCAGCCGGAGCTTCTTCCCCGACGACGTCGTCCACAGCAACACCTCGACATCCCTCATCCACCGTACCGGATGAGGATCCGTCGTCGATCTCATCGTCCCGCCGGTTCAGCCACCCCATCCTCCACCTCCAAGGAGCTGCCCCAACGTTTCCCTCGTCTTTCGCGCCACCTCCATTCCCACACCGCCATCTTCACCTGCACCACCGGAAGAGCATCATCATCACTGTTTCCTCGGATGAAGTTGCGGCCTAATCAACGCCACCAAAGAGGTTGTACACTAATCGCCGCATTTTCTTCTTGATTCGATCTCAGAGTGCTGCTGGAGCTCGGTCCTGAGCCGACATGGCGTGGCTCCATTCACGGCAGCATCACCGGCCACTTCCTTCACGGTGTCGCTCCCTCGGCGGCGACGTCCACATTAGTAGGAGTTGTTGCTGCTTTAGCTCTCGCTCGCGCTGCTGCTCTGCTCTTGCTCTCGGTCCCCTACCTGGTCTGCTCTTGCTATTGCTCTTGCTCATGATATTGCTCTCGCTCTTGCTCTTGCTTGCGATGCTGCTTTGATTTGGCTACACTTCAATCGACTGAATCGAATTTTGGGTCAGTCGATTTCCAAGGGGTGGGCTCGCCGGGGTGAAGGAAGAACCAGCCGCAGTGGGGAGGGGGGCTCGCCGGAGAGGTACCCCACTATCTATATTAGGGTTCAGGATGGGGGCGGTGGTCGCCAGCGGTGGCGGGGCGTTGGCGGGGCGGTGGCGTGGGTATC
>NC_041387.1:394221183-394251889 GCF_002162155.2 Triticum dicoccoides | reverse complement strand
GCGATGGGGAGTGTTTTCGGGGCGGGCGGCGGGGGGCTGCTGTTTGGCTAGTGGTGGCTGGCGGCTCAGGGGGGTGGAGGTTGAAGATGAACCGCAGGCCCTTGATTTTGTATCCAACGGCTGCAAAATTGACTGACCAGAGATGAAAAAGTCAGTCGACCGACATGTAGCCTCACCTTGCTAGTGCGTTCAGTTTCGATAGCAAAATTCAGTTTCGACAGCAAAATTCAGTTTCGACAGTTAGGTTCAGTTTCGACAGTTGAGTTCAGTTTCGACAGTTAAGTTCAGAGATGAGCAGCTGATATATTTTACATCTAGCACTTTGTGGTTATGTATTTTACATCATGTATTGGAGATGCTATTAGAATTCCACTCAGGTTAATGTTGTTCGTTGTCTCTTTTGTCCTGCTTCAGCCTCGGTGTCGTACAACTCACCGGAGCTGCTCCAACGACGAAACCCTCCATCACAGCGGAGTAGTACCTCGGGCTCCATCTCCAGATGCCTAAGATCTTCTTCCCCTCCTCCGACAGCAAAGTCAGCCGGAGCATCCTCACCGGCCAACCCAATCACGCTGAGATCGACATGGCTTCGCCAAAGAGGATGTACACTTGTTGCATCTCTTTTTTACTCTACATGTTATATATATTGTCCACTAAGCACTCGTAGTAACGAGAAATACGATTATTTTATCCTACTATATGACAAGCAGTGAGGTACCAGGCAACTTAGCTATCCGTGATGGACTCTCTTGAACGCCATCATTATTTATCTCTGCGCATTTGAGCTGTGCATTTGTCGATGGGCCTGGGAGTTCAGCTAGTATGGCAGTGGTCTGGGTCCAAAGTAATAGAAGTAGCACAAAAACATTTTTTTAGTGTAGGATTTTCCTTGCTCAAGCCTGCCTACTAGAATCGCCAGTGCTTGAAAGGAAAAGTGAATGAAAAACATAGGAATTGGAAAGTTTCCTATGGTACTACTTTTCATGAATTTGGTGCAAAGGAATGGAGCAAAGGAAAACTATAGGATTTGTTCCTTTAGTGTCTCCTTGAAAGAAAAACCATAGGAATTCTAATTTCCACTTCTCCTCCTTTTCATATTCCTATTCATCAAGTACAAGACTAAGAGATAGTAGCATAATAGCATTATAACCGTACATTTTCTTGTGGTTTGACTTAATCTCACCATGCTTTTTTTCATCCTGTGATCTTCCAATTGTTGTGAATCAAACATCCAGATTGGCAGAAATCCTGTGTTTTTAAATTCTCTGTTTTGCATGTGCATTCCTATCCTATTCCTGTCTATTTCCTATCCTTGCATTGTTAGAATCCACAAATTCAAACAAGCCCTTACTCAATTACTTCTGTTACAGATATGTGTCAAAGAAAACCTTGTGTGGTTTGTCCTGCTCCTGTGGTGCTGTGTTCCACCCCAGCTCAGCTGCTCCAACGACGGAAGGGTTCACCACAGCAGGGATCCGCTCTCCAGACTGTGTTTCGCCGCCTCAGATCTTCTTCCCCGCCGCTGGCAGCCACGACAACTGCATTACCATCATGAACTGAGCAGATGACCTTGAGGACTACATGGGTCCGCAAGAGAGGTCGCATTCTTCCGTGTCTGCTTACGTTATGCGTCACTCAATATGATGACATGCTACATTATCATCGTGTTCACCTATTAGACTCCGAGTCAGGTCCAAACTAATGCTGAAACTTGAGTTTTTAAATGGTTGTGGGGTACATATTGGGGCAGTAATCAGTACTATCTATCTACTATCTGGTTAATCTCCGGTGTCTACTATGAGTTTCATGTTGGGTGCAAACAAACATTAAAGGAGCCATTATCTGTATTTTTTAACTAACTCTATTATCTGCCTGCTATCATTGGTTTTGGGTCTATCCACAGTTTGCTACCATCACTCTGGATTTGTGCATGCACTCCTTACATAATCTCACTATGTTTTATTCCTATGCATGCCAGTTATTGTACACAATGGAACTGATCATGTAGAGCAAAAGAAACGAGCCTTGCATGGTAATAAAATTTCATGCAGACGTCGTTCCATGGTGGACGCAAAGGCAGCCCCCCCCTCCACGCATTTCGGATCGTAATCAAGAGGAAGATAACTGTTCTGAGGGGGATTCAGAAGGAGAAGACCACTCCTATTTACCCCATGAGGTCTTCGCTCTAACTTGGCATGCTGATGTTGGTAATCTCATGCATATGGTGCCTTGCATTGCTTACTGTATACATTAAAGATGTCATCTGCTTAGTTTAGACATGCTTTGTGTCAATGCCATCTATTTTGTTTCTTTATCGTACATGTGAATCATGCAATGCCATCTTGTCTAGCCAGGCATCATATATGTGAATTTTGCAATGCCACCCTGGTTAGCCAGTCATCTTATATGTGAATTATATCATGCCATCATTTTTTTTATTATGTGTAAAATTTGTCAACAATTTTAGTACATTCAATTACTCTTCCTGTGCATCAGCCATTCGGCACGGTCATGGAAAAATCTGGAGTGGAAACAAGGTCTTCAAAGCAGACAATGCTGAGGATGATTCAGAGACAGATGACCAGTCATATTTCCCCCCTGAGGTGCATGCCCTAACTTGGCAGGGTTATGTTACTCATATCATGCGTATGGTATCTTGCATTGCTATGTCATTTGCTTAGTTTAGACATGCTTTGTGTGAATGCCACCTATTTAGTGTCTAATTACCATATATGTGAATTATGCAATGCCATGTTGTTGCAAGACATTATATATGTGAATTATGCAATGTTATCTTGTTGCAAGGCATTATGTATGTGAATTATCCAATGCCATGCTGTTTAGGCAAGCGTCATATATGTGAATTATATCATGCCGTCCTTTTTTTGTATTTCTCATTGCTTTTGTCGACAATGTTTGTATATTCAACTGCTCTTCCTGTGCATCAGCCATTTGAATTGGTGATGGAGAAATCTGGAGTGAAAACAAGGTCTTCAGAGCAGACAATGCTACCTGCTGAAGCAGATATCTTGCTGGTTACAGATAGCTCTTCAGAGGAGGATTTAGAGGCAGATGATCAGTCCTATTACCCCCCTGAGGTGTATGCTCAAACTTGGCAGGGTTATATTACTCATATAATGCATATGTTGTATTGCAACGCTTATTTTTTACATCATATACACAATATTGAATGCCATCTCCTTAGTTGACACATCATATATGCAATTGCCCTCTGCTCACTTCCTTAGTATATAAATCATATATTTGAATTATGTCATGCCATGATGTTTACATAGACAACATGTATCTGAATTATGGCATGCCAACCCATTTTCTAAAGACGTAATATAGTTATATCATCTCATCCTGTTTACATAGTCATCATATTTTAAATTATGGCATTCTATCCGTGAATTATATCATGCCATCATGTTTCCATTGACGGCATGTTTGTGATTTATGGCATGCCAACCACTTTAATAGACACATCGTATAGTTATATCATGTCATCCTGTTTACATAGTCATCATATTTTGAAGTATGTCATTCTATCCTGTTTAGTTAGCCATCATACATGTGAAATTGTGTCATGCTATCCTGTTTAATTAGCCATCATATATGTGAAATTATGTCCTGCTATTCTGTTTGCTTAGACAACATAAATGTGAATTATTTCATGCCCTGTTTTCTTCCCTACTATCCATTGCACCTGTCTATCTTACAATGTCTGTACATTCAATTAGTTTTCTTGTTTATCAGCCATTTCAATTGGAGGGAGTGATGGCAGTATCTGTGGGAGTAAAAACATGGTGTTCAGAAAAGATCATGCTACCTGTCGATGCAGATAGAACCACGGTTGTACTTGCCCAAGAATCAGCCCCACCACACATAACCCACACTCATGTAGATTGTACCCCTACCCAGTTGGATAGAGAACCAGCTACACCCCTTCTAATCCCAACCCCAGCAGATAGACACTCAGTTCCCGTTGACACAACACCGTCTCCACTACAGAGCACCCAAACACGAGCAGTTAGTAAGGCAACTGCACTGCCCAAATCACGAGGACCACCACTCCGAACTCGAAGTCAACGCTTAAAGCAGAAGAAGAATTGTTCTCAGGTCAGGTTCCGTAGCTATGGTTCATACTACTTTGCTCTTGCATCACTGTATTTACTGATACCAACAAATTTCAAATTTGAAGGATGCAATTGAAACTCCAATGGCGCAACAGGTATGTTTTAAACCTGTTTCTTCAACGTGTTTGGTTGTTTGTTGTTGTAACTTGCTCTATGTTGATTTCAGTTTCAATTGAATAAACAGTTATGTTCTCATGCCATGCACATTACAAGTGTTGTTATTGTTGTGTAGTTTCCCACACTTATATTCTGTCTATGCTGCTTTGTCTTAAATAGATATGATTCGAACTGTATCTATCTTGATTTGGCAACATAAACTAGAATGATATAGACCATACAATGACCATACTACATAGATATATGTTTGTTTCATGTTGTTATCCTGTCCACCTTACTACTGAACTGGTTTACCAAAATGAGTTTCATATACTACATTGTAAACCTGAGATGTGTTTGTTTGTTTCCCTTTTAGAACATGGATAAAATATTGGAGAAGAGTACCTTGTTATGCAATGGTAAAGGAAGTAATGCGGATAAGGTTCAAGATAGTGAGACATCCCTGTTGGTCTCCAAGAAAGCTGATAAAAACTATATTGAGGACACTGAGACAATCCCAAAGTCCTGTCTTGATGTAGTGTTCGAGTTACTGGCTACCACTGCTGGCACCAGCTCTTCAAACTCGTTGCCTGAATCAGTTCGGCTTCTTGAGTCTCAACTTCAAGTTGAAAGACATCGATTAGATGTTATGCGACAGGAAGCCGAAGGACTGAGGAAGTCCCTGCAGAATTCAGATGCATACTTTCTGGTGCAACAACAGGCGTTGGAGGACTTAAGCGCCAAACAAGAGAAAGTTAATAAGCTTGCTAAGCATCTTGCCAGCATTATGGGTACCCAGGATATTGTTTCTTGAGCTCTTCTGAAGTGGTTTTAGTTCTGGACTTGTTTTGCTGCGGCATTTATATGTTGTTGTGTTCCCTATATTTGCACTGGAGGCGAACTTTGATGCCAAGTGGATGTAATATGTGTAATAGCCGTGATAGCCTAGTGTAAGTTGCTTGCTTATTTATTTCCTTGTTGTCTTGTTTATTTGTTTGCTTGTAGTCAGTGCAGTTCTTTTTCTGCGGTTTGCTAGTGGCTGCAACAACCTATTTTTAAAACTAGGCCACAATAACCATGGGCTAATATTTATGTAGTGACACTGCACCTACGGGCCGTAGAAACAGTGGGCCTTCTACGGGTCGTATAAATAGTAGGCCTTCCATGGGCCGTAGAAACAATGGGCCTTCTACGGGCCGCAGAAACAATGGGCCTTCTACGGGCCGTATCATCAATGGGCCTTATACGGGCAATATGATCGATTGGCCAAACATGGGCCAATAACAGGCCGCATTATGGCCGTAAACGGGCTAGAGTTGGAATCGTCCGTTCATGGGCCGACCATAATGGGCCATCGTTAATAGGCCATATTTCATGACGCTATGAAAACGGCCCAATGTGTTAACGGACCACAAACGGGTCGGCTGTAACCACGGGCTGAATTTGGCCCATAAGCAGAAAATGACAGTAATGGGCCGTAAGTAAATGAATGCTGGAAATGAGCCCAAGAATAAATGGGCTTTGAGAAGGCCGAAAGATAACATGGGCTGGAAACGGCCCAACGGAATAACGGGCCCTTAATGGGTATAAAGTGATACACTGTTCATTACGGGCCAGTTTCACCACGGGCCGTTAATGGGTGTAAAGTAATACACTGTTCATTACGGGCCAGTTTCACCACGGGCCGTTAATAGGCCAAGAGTTACATAGGGCCTCATATGGGCCGAAAGGCGTCATGGGCCATACATAGGCCAGAAGTGAAAATAGGCTGGAATCATATTGGGTGGCCCAGATGACGCTACTGAACCTAATTCGGATAGGGCGTAACGGGACTTGGGTTAGCGGGCTGTAAATGGGCTATATGCGAACATGCCGTTAACAGGCTTTACATGGGCCGGCCCGCCACCTTTTGACCAAGTCAAATGGGCCAGCCTTTTCACAGGAATGGGCCTCTGTTGGGCCGTGCCACGTGTCCACGCATCATAGGCGCCTTCTGTCCAATGAGAGGATGACATCTGTCCCAACGGTGAGCCGACACGTGTCTCCTCCAGCCAATGATGATTTTACATGTGGAAAATCCCCATTGGTCGGGGCTGTCAACGGGTTATCGGATCCAAAACCCGACCCGATAGCTTAACAGCGTTCCGTTACGGTGGATGCCACGTGTCGGTTACCCTTGATGAAAACACTTCTGTGATGCGCAATTTATCATCATGGAAGGGGACACTTCCGTGATGATAATTTTGGTAATGTCATGGAACACTTCTACGACAGCAGAGGTATGACTATCTTGATTCTGTCATAAATTTGTCATGGATGTACATGCATGACAAAAAATGTGACCTACTGTGACAAACACGTATCATCACGGAAGTGTATTTTTTTGTAGTGTATGGTTGCGGGGCGCTGGGTCATGAGGAGAGCAAGATCAGCAGTCCGTACAAGCACGTGGGTCGTTTACCTAGGTTAGGGCCGCGAGGATGCGTAATACCCTAGTCCTGCTTTGATGTGTATATTTGTGTTCTTGGAGTTCTTGAGCTAGCTACACTGAGCGTAACTTGTCCCAGGGTCCGAATCCCTCTCTTGGATGCCTTGGGCCTCCTTTTATAGGCAAGGGGATCGCCATAGCGGCACACAGGAGGTGGCATCGGGGTACTTTGGTTAAGCCTATCGCTTGTCATTACGGGACAAGACGCATTTAATGCGCCTATGACGTGTCCCCTTCACTTTACCGCCGCTTTGGCCTGCCTTGACACGCGCCTGGGCCAGCGAGGCGGTCAGCGCCATGTAGGCTGGCAGGCTGCTGAGGTGGCGTGGTGGTAGGGCCTTCACGAAGATTTGTATGCCACCACGAAGGCATGCGCTGAGTTGGTCGAGAAGCCTCATGCCGACATGCAGGAGCCTGCCCAGCTGGTGGGCTGGCAGCTGCATGGGAGCGGTGGTGGAAGCTTGGCGAACGCGGGCCTGGCTGTGGCCTTGGGGACATCCTCGGCAAGGGCCTTGTCGGGGCCCCGCCAAGGGTCTTGCCGTGGAGTTGCGGTCGTCCCCGGAAAGGACCTTGCTGGGGGTCTTGTGGGTTTCCCCAGCAAGGATCTCACCGAGGTTCATCGTCTTCTAATCCTCTTCTGATTTGGAGTGTTTCTTGTCTTTACGAAGATCTGCATGCCATCATGGAGGCACCTCCCGAGCCCAGGTCCCAACGTGGTTGGCGGTGTTGGAAAAACTGGGGCTCAAGGGTGGCGCACTCCACTGGCGTCGGGTAAGCTGCCTCGGCAAGGCCCTTGCCGGGGCCGTGGGGGTTACCCCATCAAGGGTCTTGTCGGGGGAAACCACCTCGCCTTCTTGCTCTTTATGTCTCCGTCTTGGCATTGCTTTGGCTGTCTTGCGGCTTCGATTTCCTGTCTCTGCCCTACTTAAGTGTGGCCTGTGGCACCCCGGCTCAGATAAAACCAGAACGCCCCGTATTCCAGCCCAGAGATTGAGGAGAAGTCTTCTGGAATACGGCACTTCTTAGCATAGAACAAACCAGCTTTCTATTATTACACGAATATGATTACAAGGTCTCCGATATTACAATGAATAACATCGGTAGGGCGACACTACGCCATCCTGAGTTGCTCTATGCAAGCAGCAGAACAACTCGAAGCAGCGGAACAACGGCGATGGTGGTGAACTCCACTCTGCAGGGACTCTGGCTGGAACGCTTATCCTAGCTCGCAAACAAGGACTCCACGGCAAACAACCAATCAAATCCGGAATGACCTCCGAGCTGGTATGACACGCCAGGTCAGTACATTGAATGTACTTGCAAGCTCACAAATAACCAGAAGCATTCAAGACAGACAACAGCATGGCAATTACAGGTTAAGCAGGAATTAACAGGATATCATCATCTCAAAATAACATAGCATGACCAACATAAACTTGATACAGCTATCAACAACATGAACTTATTAATCCAACATCACTAGCATGCAACATGATGACACTATATGCACCACTTAATCTTCTCAGGTTACCGCGTAACCAACTCATGCATCACTTACCAACCTCGGACATCACACGATCATCTCAGGATCAAATCAAGCTTGGTATAAACAATACCATAGCGATCATTAAATAACCACAAGGAGCTTGATCTTTACCCATGATTCTCGTACAACATCAAAAATATACAACAACTCGGTATCCTCGATACCTTTGTGATCCTTACGGCGATCACCACCCTACCAACACTTGGCCCGTGATCCTTACGGCGATCACAACCCGACCACTAAATGGCTCGTGATCCTTACAGCGATCACAACCCAACCAACACCTGGCCAACTTATCTCGCTGTTATTAAGCACATTATTATTATTACTGTTGACTCATGGTGTGACCTTCTCTCGAACTGGGCCCTTTTCCGCGGGCGCGACTATCGATAGATTAATATACACTCTGCAGACGTTAGTACAATGTACCCACACTATGGAACCCTTGGCCTCGCCCTCCCATTCGGGTGGACCAATGGCATTCCGACGAAACTGATCTATTGTCATGACACTCTCCCAGCCCTTCCGACTCAGACCCCACCGGGCTAGTCCTGGGTGGCCTCGTGTCTACCTCTAGACACCTCGACCACCATCGTGGCCACGATCCACACTGGGATTCGGTACCAAAATTAATTTAACAACGGGCTCACAAGGTTATGCTCCACCTACTTGATCAGGGTAGCACGCGCCCATAACCTTCCCTAAATTGAGGTACCGACCAGAGGCATGACAATAGACCCAGTTAGGACCGTCCCATACCGGTAAGCGTGGTTGCATTGGTCAGCATCGATTCAGCGGCACCATGACTCAGCCAATAGTTGCTCAAGTTCAATTTAATCCAGTTAACTTGAATGCAAATATGCTGAGCCATGATAAAATACATGAACATGATATCAACATCATCATGAGAGCATCACATAACTTTCCACCATATCAACAATAAATCATATCCACTGAGCATGGCATACCGACTAGCATGACCATCTCCAACATCAACATGTACTACTAACCAGCATAATCATATGAAAGTAAATACTAGCAGGTTTAACATGATCACAGAGTACCAAAACAACATAGCACAAAAGTGAGCATGCAAATCAGAACATTTCTGGAACAACGATAACCATCTTTTCAACAAGCAAACATTTATTAAAGATTCAAGTTGAAAACCATGGCAACTGTATGACTATCATGCAAGTGGGTATTGTGGCTTGCCTGGGGATGAAGAAGGCACCGGGGAGAAGTGCGGTGAAGTCACGGAAAGATTCACCGGAAATCGTTCTCTCTCGGAGGGGGTTGATTAATGGCAGGGGCAAAATGGTCATTTTCAGTATGCCAGAACATAATGAAAGTGACACCAACAGAAAGGGCTCGATGAAATGAAGAAGTGAGCATTAGATTCACCTCAAACGGAGTTACGGATAAAATGATACGGATGATTTTCTGCTAGGGACCTATCTGTAATGAAAAGATTTTCAACCAGGGGCCTGAACAGAAAAAGGAGAAAACGTAAACAGAGGAATACACTTTCACCTTATCCGTTGGAACAGTGGTGGGGTTGACGCGTGCGGGTCACACGGGTGGGGCCCGTCACTTATCCACCTGGCGCTGACTCGGTCAGCGCCCACCCGCCGACAGGTGGGGCTGAGGGGCCCACGCCCTGGTCAACGCCCACCTCCCGCTCCTCCTCTTTCTTCCCCGACGCGGCGCAGAACAGAGAGGAGGGGGTCACCGGCACCGGCGCTCGTCATGTCGACTTCGGCCACCTCAGGTGGAGCTCGGACCACCGGAGTGCTCAGGACGGCGAGGCGCACCCGCCTGTTGGGTCTGCCCATGCCGGAAAACCACGGAGTAGACGGAACAGGGAGCCGCGGCAGAGGGGCTTCAGGTGGAGATGGGGGCTCGTGGCCACGGTGGTTCCGGCGAGGGGGAAAGGGCATGGGCATGGGCACCGGAGTGAGTGGATCTCACTGGAGGTGGGAGGAGCGAGGGAGGGGCTCGGGCTCGTCTGAATCGAGGGAGGGAAGAGGCGGCGGCCATGATGGAGATGGCGGGCAAGGAGTGCTCCAGGAGCTGGGGGAAGAAGCTAGGCGGGGCTAGAGGAGATCGGGGAGGCTGCTAGCGAGCTCGGGAGGGCTCGGGGATGGCATAAATAGCCGCGGGGCGGGGGGAGAGCTGGCACCGTCGGCGACGCATGGCCGGCACCACGGACGCGTGCCCGCGCGCATGGGCTTGGGGGCAAACGACGGCGAGGGCATAGGGGAGAGCTTCTCATGGGGATAAGGAGGCCAAGGGGAAGCAGAGGAAGAAGCCGAGCGCCATTAAAGCATGTCGGAGCACTGTGCTCCCATGGGCGCTCGTCGGCGAGCATCGGTGAGCTAGCTTCCGGGGGGGAGAGGGGTCCAGGAGGACGGCGATGACAAGGGCAATCTACTGGACATCCTCACGGGCGTGAAGACAGCGAGAGGGGGAGGGGCCCGAGCACAAATGGCCACTGGACGCGCTCATGGCATGCCAAAACGGTGGTCACCACCAGTGCTGGCATGTCCGGGAGGCAAACAGCTGGCAAACGTTGTCTAGTGGTAAGTCCTTCTTGGATAGGTTTGATCTGAGGTGGTAACTTGGTGAAAGAGGCTCTGGTTAAAATGTTAGTGAGCTCTGAAGTTTACTGCAGTAAACTTTACCAGCTCAGTGTGGTCAACAAGGATATGCTTGAGGCCAAAGAGTTTGTCTTCTAGGTTGAGGTAAAGAAGGACTTACATCCTGGTAAGTTGGAGGATATTTGGATAAAGATTTGATGTAGTTGCTTAACAACCACCTAATTTGATCAGAAATGAAGATCATGAAGGGGCACTCACATGGAGTGTCCACTAGGGCTAAGACTGGCCAAGGCTTAGTCATATGGTCAAATTAAGATGCTCACCAAGTATCATACCATCTGGCAAAGCCAAAATGGTACTTGCTTCATAAACATCTTCTCTGGACAAAAACTTGAAATAATATTGGTGGTCAAATGGATCAATGAAATGATGCCAAAATTGGTGGAGAGATGTTATATGGGTATAAGAATGATCTGGTAATTTATTAGGATTTTTGAAGCAATATAAAATATACTTGCTTCACAACATGAAAATATTGCCAGAAACAAAGATTTGCTCCTAAGCTCACATAGATGATCGGAAGGGTCTACAAATGGGTGAAGGGGTTTACTATGAGCACATTAAGGAGTGTGCAAAAGTTCAACTCATTTGGGTACACCTAGCTAGTACTTCCTTCACAAAGCTTTCTGTTTGACAGAAACTTTGAAAAATCACTAAGGAAGATTGGCTAGGCAAAAAAATTTGAACTTGTGCATGAGGCAATTATTTTGACATATAAAGATGCTCAAAAAGGTTGGGAGTCAATAGGAGAAATATAAATGACACTTCCTTCACCAAGTTCCATTTAAGGCAGAAAAGGAAATGAATTATGGGATGATTATTTTTGAACATGGCAATGAAAAGTTTTGCCATATTTGATCAATATATGACCCAAAAAATTCATGAGAATTATTTTGGAATTTTAGGAGTGAGGGAAATATAGGTTGCTTCACAACCTAGGGCAATCTGAGTTATTCCTTTAATAGAAAAGGAATATTCCCAATAAAAAGAATATGGGGATTTGATCTAGGATGGAAATGACAGGGTCTAGGGAAAGATTTGGGAATGGCAAGCCACTCTGGAAGCAAAGAAGAGGGCATCTTCTTTAGTTTCCAGACCACAAAGCCACGAAAAAGAAAAACTCAAGCAAAAACCTCGGAAAAACAAAAGAAAAAGAAAGGGCCAAAAATCAGGCTGTGACAAACCTTACCCCCTTAAAGAAATCTTGTCCTCGAGATTTGGTTTCTTAGGGAACAAGTATGAATATTCTGACTTCAGGAAACCGTTTCCAACTCGGGTATCCTTTTTCCTTTATTCTTGTTCCCACTAAATTTTTATCTGACTGGCCCTGGGTTGTTTGCTTTACTGTATCCACATTCTGACAGATCTTAACTGGCTTGCTCATGCTTATATAGGCTCCAATTTCTTTCTAGATCTGCTGACTAGCCGAGCGTGATTTGATTATCACGACTGAAATATATGTCCGTCTCACAAATCCAAAAGTGATTTCTGCTGGGTGTGCCATCCGGCACTGACAAACTTTGCTGTAATGATGATCAGAATTTTCTGATGAAAACTCAAGCTCTGACTCATTGCATTGGGTTTCTCCACTAAATGCAGGTCCTTTTGGTTCCAAACAGTGAGTTAATACATAGCCGTTTCCTGACATATTTTGACTCATCACAGAAGTTTCTGAATCATCTTAACTGGTTCCATTGTCGTGAGTATCGGATCCGTACCAAATATTTGATTGTCTCCTGTCGTGGCCACCATAAAGGGTTTGGCTTGTATGATAATATCTGCAGACTTAACTGACGGTGGTTCTGACGGAAAATTTTTGTTCACGACAGGCTATCCATGATGATTCATATAAGTGAGGACCCAGGCTTCCAGACTGTTATTCCTCGTGCCGATTACTCATGCTGTAGGCATATCCATGTAGATCAATACTGACTTAGACTGTCCGGGGATCTGCACCATGGGGTTCATGCAACAATTTTCATACCTACATCACTGGTCTTGCTCCTTCATTATTGTTTTCTTGGTCTGGATCCTTGGCTGAAAGAGCTGGGTCATATTGTTTCTTTGTATGACCATAGGTACTGTCGGTGCAATTTTTCGGCAATTGTAGTTTATCCTTATTTTTCTGATAGGGTAACCCATTAAACTGCAGGTTCAACACCTCTCAATTTCTGATCGTTGGGAAATGATCATCCGAAACCCTTGCAAGAAATCGGCAAACAAATCAGTAGCCACCAGAACGGTCTTTACAACTCAGATCTGGGACATTACTGGAATAACTCAACCACGGCTCAGGACGGCCGAGAAATAGCTTAGAGCATGAGACCGGGTCGATAAGAAGAAGGTGGCAGCTCCCTAAAATAGCCAAAAAGCAACTATAGGGCTACTATCACAGAAAGAAACTCAACAGTTGTACAAGATGACCGATAAGCAGCTCAGACTCGTGACAGTCGTTGAAGAGAGAAACAAAAATCGGCATCCACCCTGGATAGCTAGAAACAGCTCAGATCACAGGCGTGGTGCCATCATTGGAGAAAAAGGGGACAAGGGCTCATCAGGATCATTTTCCAGTTTCACGGGTACTTGTATGGAGCTCATTCATATCGTCAATCCACATAATCCTTTGTCACACTGTGGTGTATACTGGCTTTATTCTCATAACCATCCTCACGTGGTTATCAGATCCTCATCCGAGTGACTTGTAAGATCTTGATGGTATGCTCATTGCATATATATGAGAATCTGATTCTGAGACAAATGTGTATTCTGACTGATTCTTGATTCTGACCAAAATGTTGCTGATCTGATTCTTGGGATTCACTGCCATATGCTGTCAATTCACAGTGTACTACCTTGTACCAATGTCTTACTGATGAATATTTGCTAGCTTGTGCTCGAAACTTTCATCGGACAGCTTGCTGAAGAAGACTGGGTATCGTGCTTCAGAAGCTTACTCCCTTAAAGACTTTGCTGGGGAAAGACTCAATACCTTATGCTGGAAGCTTTTGCGGTTGCTTACTGAAGAAGGCAGAGTACCTTGCGCGGGAAATCATCCACGTATCGTACTGAGGAGGATAGATGAATCTTGCATTGGAAGCTTCTCTGGTATCTTGCGAGGGAAGATTGGGTTGCTTTCATCAGAAACTTCTTATTGTGATATGCGGACCGATTTCCACATATACATACCATCTGAATATTTTTGCTATTGGTTTCTTGCATGAAACGGGGTTTTACTGGACTATTCTCCTTTCTAAGTATATGCCATATTTTTGCTTGCTTCCAGGTACATCCAGTTCCAAAATCATCCTCAACGAAAAATTAAACTTGTATCTGAGCCATACCTTCGATAATATTCTGCCAAACTTGCACACAATTTATCTTCCTACTGATTTAATCATTTTGTTGTGATGGGTGCATGCTAATCCAAACTTGATACTGACGGTCCATCCAGGATTTCTTTTTGCATTCAGACGAGACATTCCCAATTTCACTATAGTCTGCTGATAATTCCATTCTGTTTAGCTGAGTTTCCGAATATATGCATTTCTTGCTGACTCTTCGGGTCCAGTGTCGGCTGACGAGCAACTTTAATAGGGGAAAATTTGTAACACCGAAGGCCCAAAGAAAAGAACAACAGAAATGACTAAAACAAAAGCACACAAGCATACTACTAATATAATTAATCAAGCAATAATCACATATTACTGCTAGTCACACAATAATATGCATGCACACCTAAGCATACAAATCTCATGAAAACTCCGGTATAGTGGTCTAATATGTTGTGACGATGTGCACGAGGACGAATAAATGTGTGGAAGAATTGGTGTAAACAGCGCTACACCAAGTGCTAGCTTAGCCAGGTGGCAACATGAACTAGCTCGGAGGCGAGGACGTACTCAGTAATCATGAAGTAGGACACAAAGGTCGCAACCACATTATTATCAAGCAGACGGAGAAAGATCCGTACTCATCCAAGAAATAGGATAGCAGGGAAAACTGAGGCTGCTGACATTGCCCTTTCTTGATAACTATCATTAAGGGTTGTCAACATGACAAAATAAAAGAACGATCCAGGATAGAAGCATGTCCATCACCGAAACGATAGGAGGGACTGAAAGAAAGACATCGACGCGATACCTAAGCAGCATTTTTGCAAACAGTGTCGGGATCACTTGGCATCACTCTGCTAGGACAGAATTGACACCAAACACCGAAAGAAAAGGAACTGGGGAAAATGCAAAGGTTGAGCTGTAGTGGGTCCGAACCGATACCAACTACACATACCAGATAATCTGTTAGTAACAAATACTAAGGCTATATGCATGCTATGCGACAAATAAATGCAGCAATCAAGTGCAATAAACCAACTGGGGTCTATACTACCGCTTTCTAACGTTCGTGCGGTCTAGGGTGTCCTACAGCCAGACCTGCTCTGATACCAAGCGCTGTGGCACCCCAGCTCAGAGAAAACCGGAATGCCCCGTATTCCATCCCAGAGATCGAGGAGAAGTCTTCTGGAATACGGCACTTCTTAGCATAGAACAAACCAGCTTTCTATTATTACACGAATATGATTACAAGGTCTCCGATATTACAATGAATAACATCGGTACGACGACACTACGCCATCCTGAGTTGCTCTATGCAAGCAGCAGAACAACTCGAAGCAGCGGAATAACTCTAGCAGCGGAACAACGGCGACGGTGGTGAACTCCACTCCGCAGGGACTCTGGCTGGAACGCTTATCCTAGCTCGCAAACAAGGACTCCACGTGTCACATCCCTGGTCCTGTTATGCACTAGGCTAGATCTCATGTGAGCATCATGTTTTATTTCAAATGAAATTTGAATTGAGGGATTTCCAAAGCCTCAGAAACTTTCTAAAAATGATCAACATTTAAATCTTCTCAAATGAGTCCAAGAAAATGTTCCTGTTATCCCATAGAAATGTTGGTAAGAGGTAAAATTCAAACCAATATTTTTGGAGTCACAGAAATATTTATTTTGGCCATTTGAATTAATAACTATTTGCTTTGGATTTATATTTAATATATATTAAATATGACTCCAATAATTCTGGAAGTTTGTGAGTGGCTTTGTATATATTTTAGCAAGCCACATAAAAACCTACAGAATTTATTAAATGATTTAGTGTCTAAAACTAAATCAAAACAAACTACAGAAAATAGAAAACAGAAATAGGAAAAGCAGAGAGGAGAGAAACCTTACCTCGCGCTCACCTCTCAGCCCAGCCGGCCCAGCTCCTGTGCGGCCCAGCCCGCCACCGCTACCCCCCTGTCGCCTTCCTCCTCTGCCAGGAGGACGGGCACGCGCCCGGCGCGCGCGACCACGCGCCCCGGCCACCTCCTCCCTCCCAGCCTGCTTGGCTCCTCCTCGACGCCCCGGTGACGCCACGCGGCCCCCTCGACCCTCTCTCACTCTCCCGTGTCTCTCCCTCCGTCCCTATCCCCCTCTGCTCTCTCTCCCTCCCGCGACCGAACGGAGTCGTCGCCGCCGTCCACTGCCACCACGGCCACCGGCCACCCCATGCCCCGCCGATGCGCCAAGAAGCTCCACCAAGACGCCCTCGTCCTCCTCGACGTCTCACGCGACCAGAAGGGCCCCGAGCAGCCGCCATCGTCATCATCTTCAAGCTTCGGCCCCGGCGCCCTTCTCCGTCGATTCGGCCACTCCGGTGCGCCCCCGAGCCCACTAACCATCCCTGCAGCTCCGCGGTGAGCCTTTGACCCGATTCCCCCTTCCCTCGTCCTCCTTCGCGAGCTCTAGCCCCGATCCCCAACCATGACCGAAGCTTCTCGCCGCCGGCCATGGCGTGACCGTGGCCACAGCCACCGCAGCTCGTTCCCAGCCCACCATCGTGCTCAGCACGATCGCATGAACCCGTAGACACCCACAACGCCTCCTCCCGTGCTCTGTAACGCCACCCCGAGATTGCCCGAGCTCCGCCGCCGCCGAGGTCGACGCCGTGCTCAACTCCGGCCACCTCGCGGCCTCCCGTCCGTTTCTTTGGATGCGGAGGAGCAAGAGCTTCTCCCTAGTGCCCTCAGCGCGCCAATCCACTACTCGTAGCGCCAAACCCGCCACCACCCGAACTCCGGCCACCGCCGCGAGCTCCGTTCCGGCGAGCTCGGGCCGTCTCAGCCTCTTCCGCTCACACAGGAAGACGCGGCACTTTTCCAGCTATCCGTAGAGTCCCTCCTCCGTTCGTTTGGTCGCCGGAGCAAGAAACCCGAAGGCTTCCGCCGCCTCGGCCTCGCCGGCGACTCAACGCCGGCGGGATAGACTCGTTTGACCAGGGGTTTGACCTCCCCTGGGTCACTGACAGGTGGGCCCGGCCCCTGCTAACTTTGGTTAAATTAATAACTAATTTTAGCTAAGCCACTGACTCACTGACATGCGGGCCCGGCCTGGCTAATTAAACTAGGTTAGGTTTAAGTTATATTAGGATTAGCCATAGTCACTGACCAGTGGGCCCCACTGGTCAGGTTTGACCCGGACCAGTCCCTGTTGACTTGCTGATGTCATGCCAACGTCATGCTGACGCAGTAATGTTTTCTGGATTTAATTTAATTCTGAAATTCCAGAAAATAGCTAAAACTTCAATAAATCATAGAAATTCAACCGTAACTCCAAATTAAATAAATTATATATGAAAAATTATCAGAAAAATTCAAGGAATCCATCTGTACCATTTTCATGCATGTTAGAACAACTTATAGGTGCTGTTTAGCACAAATCATATTAAAGGGCATTTAAATAATCATATATGGAGTTGGAATTTGAATCATGTATTCAAACCAACTTCATTTAAATCATAGCTAAGTGCATTAGCCCAAAACACATTCATATTGCCATGTCATAGCATGCATCATATTGTCGCATTGCATTGATTGTGTTTTTCCTTGTTTGCCGATAATTGTCCCCTCTCGATAGACGTGTACCGGCGATGTGATCGTTGACACTGATGAAGACTCAATGCTATCTTCAGAAGTGCCAGGCAAGCAAAACCCCCTTGTTCATTCCGATACAATCCTACTTTCTCGCTCCTGCTCTCTTTTACTGCATTAGGACAACAACGACATATTTGTTACATTGCTGCGGTAGCTGAACCCTTTATCCTTTGCATGACCTGTCATTGCCACAGTAAATAGATGAAACCCACTAGCATGAGTAGGAGTTGTTTGAGCCCTGATGTGCCTACTCATTCATGCTTGTTTGTCATGCCGGCTACTGCTTAGAGTTGAGTCAGGTCTGATTCATCGGGGATGAATCAGAGGCGTGTGAACATGTCCTACTGTGTATGAACTAAATGTGTGAACACGATTTGGTAAAGGTAGCGGTGAGAGGCCATGTAGGAGTACATGGTGGGTTGTCTCATTGCAGCCGTCCTCAGGAACTGAGTTCTGTGTTTGTGATCCATGACCAGTTACTACCACACATTGGGTTCCGGTAACTCGACCCCTCTCGACTTATTAATCAACATGATCTCTGTCCAGGAGTTGCAACTAGTTTCTGGTGTTTGTAGGTAGTGTTAGTAGTCTACCAAGTGGCACCCGATACAGGTGGGCTTGGGACAGACTAGGCACAGTGGCCCGGTGTACCAAGTGGCACCCGGTTGGTGGGCTTGGGAACCCTGCACACATCGTTTGGGGCCGTAAGCGACACCCCGGCCGGATCTCCTTGCGGATGGAACCCGAATAGGCGATAAACCTGGACTAGAGACTTGTTCGGTTAGTCAGGTCGTGGCCGACTCCCTCGCCCGGCTTCCGCTTGAAGGTTGCCGAGGTACATGACGTGTACAGGGCGGTAAGTGGCGGGAGCGTGTGTGAAGAAGTACACCCCTGCAGGGTTATCATTATCTATTCGAATAGCCGGATTCCTCGGATATGGAAACTTGGACCCCTTGCATAGTTCATAGACAAGTGAAAGTGGATACTCTAAAATATGCAAGATAAGCGTGAGTGCTATGGATGGCGTTCTCGTAGGGAGGCGGGAGCGGATCCATAGTGGTGTATTGATATGGTGAATATGTGGACTCGTGTGCGCCACCTCAAAAGAGTTACTTGCAGTCGTAGTTCAGGATAGCCACCGAGTCAAAGCTGGCTTGCTGCAGTCAAACTCCACCATCCCCTTTGTTGATAATGATGCTTATGTAGATAGATCTGATGTAAGTCTTGCTGGGTACATTTGTACTCACGTTGCTTAATTTATGTTTTTGCAGAGAGACTTTAGTCTCACTAGTAGTTCCACGTGGACTTTGACGTTTAGCTTGTTACCTCAGCTACGATCTTGTGCCCTCGGCAGGATCTGGTAGATAGTCAGGCTTCTCAGCCTTTTTCATTTATAGTAGTCTGTACTCAGACATGTTAAGCTTCCGCTTGTGCTTTGATTTGTATGCTCTGATTGTTGGGTCATGAGACCCATGTTTGTAATATCTCGCTCCTCGGAGCCTATTGAATAAACTATTTGAGTCGTAGAGTCATTTTGTGATGCCATGTTGTATTGCACATATCGAGCATATTGTGTGTATGTTATTGAAATGCTTGGTATGTGTGGGATCTGACTATCTAGTTGTTTATCTTTAGTAGCCTCTCTTACCGGGAAATGTCTCCTAGTGCTTCCACCGAGCCATGGTAGCTTGCTACTGCTCCGGAACACTTAGGCTGGCCGGCATGTGTCCTTCTTCGTTCCTGTGTCTGTCCCTTCGGGGGAATGTCACGCGATGAATACCAGAGTCCTGTTAGCCCGCTACAGCCCGGTTCACCGGAGTCCTGCTAGCCCAGTGCTACAGCCTGGATTCACTCGCTGATGACCGACACGTTCGATGCTGGGTCATGGATGCCTGTCCCTGTAAGTCTGTGCCACTTTGGGTTTACGACTAGCCATGTCAGCCCGGGCTCCTTATCATATGGATGCTAGCGACACTATCATATACGTGAGCCAAAAGGCGCAAACGGTCTCGGGCCAGGTAAGGTGGCACCCGTGGGAATACCGTGCGTGAGGCCGCAAAGTGATATGATGTGTTACATGCTAGACCTATGTGGCATCGAGTCGGGGTCCTGACAGCGTTGGTATCAGAGCTTGACTGCCTGTAGGATTACCAAGCCAAACTGGTCGAAGTTGAGTCTAGAAATTCTTTAGTTATATAAGGGAATTGATTGTGGGATGGAACGTAAGGCTCTTTTTACTCCTTATACCTCATGGCCTTCTGATCTGAGTCATCATCTTCTCTTCTACGGGGATTAAGAACTAGGCTATCTCTTCTTTCCATCAGGATCACGTGTTACTAATCCGTAGACTTATAAGATTGTTGGATTAAGCCTCAGTTTAGTTTCTACCTCTGTATGTTAATTATTGATCTCGAGACCTTGATATTGTGCTTCTGAGTGGTTATGCCACCATTTTTGTGAATTTCTCAAATCTTTTCTGAGCATTTACAGCCGTTATGCTGTCCGAGTCATCCCAGGTTTCTAAATAGTCTGATGCATTTGCAAAATCCTTTCCCTCTGGTTTCGATGTTCCTTTATGCCAGCTCAATCAGACTAATTGTTGAGTTGAGGTATTCTATTGCCTTGACAATTATGTTGGAGTTACTATTATGACCCTAGGTGTTTTAGGGAGTCACCTAGTAATCTAGCAATGTTTTGTGTTCCCAGTGTGAAGATTCTGGCCATCATTCTCGAAAGCATCTCGTGGTGCTACTTAGTAGTAGGCATTCTTCTCCTGGGTTCTGAACCCGAGATGCACTCTACTTACTTCATGTTGATAGTGTTTGCTAGTTCCTTTAGGATATTAGTAACCTTGCGATAGTCCTTGAAGTCCGTGGTATCTTCTTCTTCCAAATACCATGAACTACTTATGGCAGAAGTTCCTCGTTGAACTGAACGATCACAACCAGAGTGCTCTTGATGAGTTCTCCATTATATATTGTGGCTCTGCCAGTTCTACTTTTCTGCATGGGTTATCCGGAAGAAATATGTTGAACTTCGTTCGACATGCTAAACCATGCATTCACAACTCAGAAAATCGTATGTTCCCTTGAGTTGTCCATCTTTAGTTGGTTTCTGGCCCTTGTATATCAATTGATATTCGGGAGTAGTTATGCATCCGTGTTCATCGTTGCCACTACTCTTGTGGTCTGTCAAGCCATTCCATTCAGGATGAATAGGAGAAACAAACTCCAGAACCTCATCCATATCTAGGATTGGGTCAAAGCAATTGTATTCCGCAGATCAAGTTGCAATCCAGCTTCTGGTCTGTTCTACCTTGAAGTATTACCATCGTTATATCAGGAATATCATGGGAATTGCACACCATCCTATGAATTCTTGACGCAGTAATACTTCTTATCATCATTGATAATTTCTCGGTTTCCGTGTTATTATAACCGGAATGCCGGCAAGTGAATCGTGGTGTGTGAAATCAATACTCCTAGCAACTCCGTTGCTTGGTAGTTAAAGGGGCAATAATTTCATTCTTAGCGTGTTGGTTTTTGAATCATCCTTCTAAGACTGATCGTGCTACCTAGTCCATTTTCCTGGTGCACTCCTCGATTGATGAGATAGGATTTTGTTAAGTCCTCGCTCATTTGATCATATCGTCTTGCCCTGAAAAGCAAGATTGTTCTCGAGCTTAGTAACATATCGGTGGTTCGTGATTTTCCGTATATCTTCTCGGAAGTATTACCAGGTTGTCACCTGACCGCTATGTTGAGTTCGTGATCAAGTTGGTTCCTTGTAAACCACCCCTTCTCCAAGAATCTGTGTGGGATACCCCTGAGCTAGTTGGTCAAGCTAAACAACAACTTGGAGAGTTGGAAGATAAAAGCTTGCCTGACTTAGTTCATGTTAAGGGATATCTTTTTGTGTGTGTGTGTGTGTGTTGGAGAAAGATGATATCTTCATCAATTGGTCTTTGTGATCAATTGTTGGATCTATTATCTTACCCAAACCTTTGATTGAGCATGGGCTATCATCAAATCAAATCAGAACCAACGATATTCGTAATGTTATCTTACTCGTGGTTTTTCCTCGAGCATACACCATTATATTCTTTGGTCTGACCAATGCTATCACCGTGTTCACTTAACTATGGAATTCCTTTTAAAAGGAAACCCGGATGAATTGTTGTTGAGCCCATGAACAACATCCTTATCTTCTCCATGATTTTGTTGAACATTAAGCTAGTGTTGGAAACTTGTATAAGCATTTTCTTCATGCCCCGTTCATGAAGGGTATGTTGGATGAAAGAAGTGACTTCCTTTGATTCACGTGCATTTGATGTAAGTTGCCGCCGTGAATTCGAGAAAGTTGTTTTTGCTCCTCTGGAATCATCCCAAGTTGGTCATGCATATCTGCGAAGTATTCTATGGTTTGGTAGGTTGGCCGCCTCCATTCTATATGTGTTCTTAGAACACCAAGCCACTGATTGACTTGTTCCAGGTAAAGAAGTCTAATTTAAGTGCACAAGACTTCGATATCCTCGATGATGGTTTCCCCCCTGAACTTAGTAGTGTTTTATTATAAGACTACCATGTGTTCATGTTTGTCTGTGACAGCGTGTTCACACATGTGTAGCAGAACCAGCTCATGTTTTGGAGCTTGCTATCGTAGTTCATTTCCCGAGAATCTCGCAACGTCATTTCGTCGATTTGTGTTGCAAACTTTCATTTTTCTTCCTAGACTCGATGGGTCTGGAATATCCTGACACTAACCAGATCTGAATCTCAGGCAGATATAATGGTTGGAACATTTCCCAAGAACTATAATACTGGTCCCTGGATAACCGGTAAAGTGGATGTCATGGCCAACGCACCCATCCGGTAGACCTATTATTATAGTATCTTGATTGAAGAAGTTGGCCACCTTCCCATAAGGACTTCGTAGGATTTACTCCCTAGTTGTGCCTTATGATTTTTGTCTTCCCGAAGTCCGACCTTTTACTTGATGTTCTAGATACCAAACCATTTCAATGAATGGGATACGCTAGCACATCAAGGAGAACATTAGAAGCGGAGTGCTAAATGTCTCTCGGTCGATCATCCAGATTTCGTCCCCTTGGCCTCGCTAAGGTGAAATATGAGAAAGTGTTATCCTCCTTTGCATCTGCATTGTCCATCGCTGGTCATCATGGTAGTATGTTGTGTTGTCAGTACCCTTGACATGGATGTTGGTAAAACCCTGATGATTATGGAAATGCTCAAGTTCTTGAGAGCACGCACAAGCGCTAGGTGTTATCATCGACACTAAGTGGGATGCTCTCAGTTCCCTCGTCAATGCTATGACTTTTCAAACAGTGAATTCACTCTCTATTGTTGGGTTCTTCCCCAGTTACCAGAATCATTCCCAGCATTTGCATTTTGTTCCCAGCTTGCACCGCAATTGTGCCACCCTACTCTGGATTACCCTTCTCAGTAATTACTGATCAGGATCATTTTCAAAAGTGGTTCTACCATGGGTCTCATCCATTTCCGGTGATAAGCAAAAATCATCCATTGCGTTGTCTTCAACAAGGTAGTCCACATCATCCATTCTAGTCCGGGTGTACCATTCCTTTGCACCCCGCCAATCGATTGATGTGATTTGCCTTAGGCTGATATAGAGAGTCTCAATGATCTCTATATAAAAGGTAATTCTTTTTGCCACTTAAGGTGATAATCTACGAATCACCCTCCTCCAGGATGTTTCGTCGTGGTATCATGGCGACTCAACTCCTCGCTACGATGACAACCATTGACCACCCTCTTAAGGGTAGAATTGTTGTCTACCTAGTGAACCTTCGTCATCTGCTTCACTCCATTCCTATGGATGTGTGTTTCGTCTCTCAGCTCGAGAGATGTTGCTATGTTTTATTCTGTGAGTTGATCCCGAGTTGTTCGATCTTTGAGAAGATCGATTCCGTAGAGTTCCCTTCTCCTTTCGTTGTCATGTTGGTTGGAGTTCTCGGAACAAGACATCAAGATAATGATGGTGAACGAATCAACGTTCATTTGAAGTGCAACTGGATCGTGAAGATTGTGCTAGTTTGCGTTCCCCCTTCACCTTACCCTACGCTTGAATCTCGGGACGAGATTTTTGTTTAGTGGGGGTGAGTTGTCACATCCCTGGTCCTGTTATGCACTAGGCTAGATCTCATGTGAGCATCATGTTTTATTTCAAATGAAATTTGAATTGAGGGATTTCCAAAGCCTCAGAAACTTTCTAAAAATGATCAACATTTAAATCTTCTCAAATGAGTCCAAGAAAATGTTCCTGTTATCCCATAGAAATGTTGGTAAGAGGTAAAATTAAAACCAATATTTTTGGAGTCACAGAAATATTTATTTTGGCCATTTGAATTAATCCAATAACTATTTGCTTTGGATTTATATTTAATATATATTAAATATGACTCCAATAATTCTGGAAGTTTGTGAGTGGCTTTATATATATTTTAGCAAGCCACATAAAAACCTACAGAATTTATTAAATGATTTAGTGTCTAAAACTAAATCAAAACAAACTACAGAAAATAGAAAACAGAAATAGGAAAAGCAGAGAGGAGAGAAACCTTACCTGGCGCTCACCTCTCAGCCCAGCAGGCCCAGCTCCTGTGCGGCCCAGCCCGCCACCGCTACCCCCCCTGTCGCCTTCCTCCTCTGCCAGGAGGACGGGCACGCGCCCGGCGCGCGCGACCACGCGCCCCGGCCACCTCCTCCCTCCCAGCCTGCTTGGCTCCTCCTCGACGCCCCGGTGATGCCACGCGGCCCCCTCGACCCTCTCTCACTCTCCCGTGTCTCTCCCTCCGTCCCTATCCCCCTCTGCTCTCTCTCCCTCCCGCGACCGAACGGAGTCGTCACCGCCGTCCACTGCCACCACGGCCACCGGCCACCCCATGCCCCGCCGACGCGCCAAGAAGCTCCACCAAGACGCCCTCGTCCTCCTCGACGTCTCACGCGACCAGAAGGGCCCCGAGCAGCCGCCATCGTCATCATCTTCAAGCTTCGGCCCCGGCGCCCTTCTCCGTCGATTCGGCCACTCCGGCGCGCCCCCGAGCCCACTAACCATCCCTGCAGCTCCGCGGTGAGCCTTTGACCCGATTCCCCCTTCCCTCGTCCTCCTTCGCGAGCTCTAGCCCCGATCCCCAACCATGACCGAAGCTTCTCGCCGCCGGCCATGGCGTGACCGTGGCCACAGCCACCGCAGCTCGTTCCCGAGCCCACCATCGTGCTCAGCACGATCGCATGAACCCGTAGACACCCACAACGCCTCCTCCCATGCTCTGTAACGCCACCCCGAGATTGCCCGAGCTCTGGCCGCCGCCGAGGTCGACGCCGTGCTCAACTCCGGCCACCTCGCGGCCTCCCGTCCGTTTCTTTGGATGCGAAGGAGCAAGAGCTTCTCCCTAGTGCCCTCAGCGCGCCAATCCACTGCTCGTAGCGCCAAACCCGCCACCACCCGAACTCCGGCCACCGCCGCGAGCTCCGTTCCGGCGAGCTCGGGCCGTCTCAGCCTCTTCCGCTCACACAGGAAGACGCGGCGCTTTTCCAGCTATCCGTAGAGTCCCTCCTCCGTTCGTTTGGTCGCCGGAGCAAGAAACCCGAAGGCCTCCGCCGCCTCGGCCTCGCCGGCGACTCAACGCCGGCGAGATAGACTCGTTTGACCAGGGGTTTGACCTCCCCTGGGTCACTGACAGGTGGGCCCAGCCCCTGCTAACTTTGGTTAAATTAATAACTAATTTTAGCTAAGCCACTGACTCACTGACATGCGGGCCCGGCCTGGCTAATTAAACTAGGTTAGGTTTAAGTTATATTAGGATTAGCAATAGTCACTGACCAGTGGGCCCCACTGGTCAGGTTTGACCCGGACCAGTCCCTGTTGACTTGCTGACGTCATGCCAACGTCATGCTGACGCAGTAATGTTTTCTGGATTTAATTTAATTCTGAAATTCCAGAAAATAGCTAAAACTTCAATAAATCATAGAAATTCAACCGTAACTCCAAATTAAATAAATTATATATGAAAAATTATCAGAAAAATTCAAGGAATCCATCTGTACCATTTTCATGCATGTTAGAACAACTTATAGGTGCTGTTTAGCACAAATCATATTAAAGGGCATTTAAATAATCATATATGGAGTTGGAATTTGAATCATGTATTCAAACCAACTTCATTTAAATCATAGCTAAGTGCATTAGCCCAAAACACATTCATATTGCCATGTCATAGCATGCATCATATTGTCGCATTGCATTGATTGTGTTTTTCCTTGTTTGCCGGTAATTGTCCCCTCTCGATAGACGTGTACCGGCGATGTGATCGTTGACACTGATGAAGACTCAATGCTATCTTCAGAAGTGTCGGGCAAGCAAAACCCCCTTGTTCATTCCGATACAATCCTACTTTCTCGCTCCTGCTCTCTTTTACTGCATTAGGACAACAACGACATATTTGTTACATTGCTGCGGTAGCTGAACCCTTTATCCTTTGCATGACCTGTCATTGCCACAGTAAATAGATGAAACCCACTAGCATGAGTAGGAGTTGTTTGAGCCCTGATGTGCCTACTCATTCATGCTTGTTTGTCATGCCTGCTACTGCTTAGAGTTGAGTCAGGTCTGATTCATCGGGGATGAATCAGGGGCGTGTGAACATGTCCTACTGTGTATGAACTAAGTGTGTGAACACGATTTGGTAAAGGTAGCGGTGAGAGGCCATGTAGGAGTACATGGTGGGTTGTCTCATTGCAGCCGTCCTCAGGAACTGAGTTCCGTGTTTGTGATCCATGACCAGTTACTACCACACATTTGGTTCCGGTAACTCGACCCCTCTCGACTTATTAATCAACATGATCTCTGTCCAGGAGTTGCAACTAGTTTCTGGTGTTTGTAGGTAGTGTTAGTAGTCTACCAAGTGGCACCCGGTACAGGTGGGCTTGGGACAGACTAGGCACAGTGGCCCGGTGTACCAAGTGGCACCCGGTTGGTGGGCTTGGGAACCCTGCACACATCGTTTGGGGCCGTAAGCGACACCCCGGCCGGATCTCCTTGCGGATGGAACCCGAATAGGCGATAAACCTAGACTAGAGACTTGTTCGGTTAGTCAGGTCGTGGCCGACTCCCTCGCCCGGCTTCCGCTTGAAGGTTGCCGAGGTACATGACGTGTACAGGGCGGTAAGTGGCGGGAGCGTGTGTGAAGAAGTACACCCCTGCAGGGTTATCATTATCTATTCGAATAGCCGGATTCCTCGGATATGGAAACTTGGACCCCTTGCATAGTTCATAGACAAGTGAAAGTGGATACTCTAAAATACGCAAGATAAGCGTGAGTGCTATGGATGGCGTTCTCGTAGGGAGGCGGGAGCGGATCCATAGTGGTGTATTGATATGGTGAATATGTGGACTCGTGTGCGCCACCTCAAAAGAGTTACTTGCAGTCGTAGTTCAGGATAGCCACCGAGTCAAAGCTGGCTTGCTGCAGTCAAACTCCACCATCCCCTTTGTTGATAATGATGCATATGTAGATAGATCTGATGTAAGTCTTGCTGGGTACATTTGTACTCACGTTGCTTAATTTGTGTTTTTGCAGAGAGACTTCAGTCTCACTAGTAGTTCCACGTGGACTTCGACGTTTAGCTTGTTACCTCAGCTACGATCTTGTGCCCTCGGCAGGATCTGGTAGATAGTCAGGCTTCTCAGCCTTTTTCATTTATAGTAGTCTGTACTCAGACATGTTAAGCTTCCGCTTGTGCTTTGATTTGTATGCTCTGATTGTTGGGTCATGAGACCCATGTTTGTAATATCTCGCTCCTCGGAGCCTATTCAATAAACTATTTGAGTCGTAGAGTCATTTTGTGATGCCATGTTGTATTGCACATATCGAGCATATTGTGTGTATGTTATTGAAATGCTTGGTATGTGTGGGATCTGACTATCTAGTTGTTTATCTTTAGTAGCCTCTCTTACCGGGAAATGTCTCCTAGTGCTTCCACCGAGCCATGGTAGCTTGCTACTGCTCCGGAACACTTAGGCTGGCCGGCATGTGTCCTTCTTCGTTCCTGTGTCTGTCCCTTCGGGGAAATGTCACGCGATGAATACCGGAGTCCTGTTAGCCCGCTACAGCCCGGTTCACCGGAGTCCTGCTAGCCCAGTGCTACAGCCTGGATTCACTCGCTGATGACCGACACGTTCGATGCTGGGTCATGGATGCCTGTCCCTGTAAGTCTGTGCCACTTTGGGTTTACGACTAGCCATGTCAGCCCGGGCTCCTTATCATATGGATGCTAGCGACACTATCATATACGTGAGCCAAAAGGCGCAAACGGTCCCGGGCCAGGTAAGGTGGCACCCGTGGGAATACCGTGCGTGAGGCCTGATATGATGTGTTACATGCTAGACCTATGTGGCATCGAGTCGGGGTCCTGACACCACGGCAAACAAGCAATCAAATCCGGAATGACCTGCAAGCTGGCATGACACGCCAGGTCAGTACATTGAATGTACTTGCAAGCTCACAAATAACCAGAAGCATTCAAGACATACAACAGCATGGCAATTACAGGTTAAGCAGGAATTAACAGGATATCATCATCTCCAAATAACATGGCATGACCAACATAAACTTGATACAACTATCACAACATGAACTTATTAATCCAACATCACTAGCATGCAACATGATGACACTATATGCACCACTTAATCTGCTCGGGTTACCTCATAACCAACTCATGCATCACTTACCAACCTCGAACATCACACGATCATCTCAGGATCAAATCAAGCTTGGTATAAACAATACCGTAGCGATCATTAAATAACCACAAGGAGCTTGATCTTTACCCACGATTCTCATACAACATAACGAATATACAACAACTCGGTATCCTTCATACCATTGTGATCCTTACGGCGATCACCACCCGACCAACACTTGGCCCGTGATCCTTACGACGATCACAACCCGACCACTAAATGGCCCATGATCCTTACGGCGATCACAACCCGACCAACACCTGGCCAACTTATCTCGCTATTATTAAGCACATTATTATTATTACTGTTGACACATGGTGTGACCTTCTCTCGACTTGGGCCCTTATCCGTGGGCGCGGCTATCGATAGATTAATATACACTGTGCAGAGGTTAGTACACTGTACCCACACTACGGAACTCTTGGCCTCGCCCTCCCATTCGGGTGGACCAACGGCGTTCCGATGAAACCGATCTATTGTCATGACACTCTCCCGGCCCTTCCGACTCAGACCCCACCGGGCTAGTCCTGGGTGGCCCCGTGTCTACCTCCAGACACCTTGACCACCGTCGTGGCCACGATCCACACTGGGATCCGATACCAAAATTAACTTAACAACTAGCTCACAAGGTTATGCTCCGCCTACCTGATCAGGGTAGCACGCGCCCATAACCTTCCCTAAATTGAGGTACCGACCAGAGGCACGACAATAGACCCAGTTAGGACTGCCCCATACCGGTAAGCGTGGTTGCACTGGTCATCATCGATTCAGCGGCACCATGACTCAGCCAATAGTTGTTCAAGTTCAATTTAATCCAGTCAACTTGAATGCAAATATGCTGAGCCATGATAAAATACATGAACATGATATCAACATCATCATGAGAACATCACATAACTTTCCACCATATCAACAATAAATCATATCCACTGAGCATGGCATACCGACTAGCATGACCATCTCCAACATCAACATGTACTACTAACCAGCATAATCATATGAAAGTAAATACTAGCAGGTATAACATGATCACAGAGTACCAAAACATCATAGCACAAAAGGGAGCATGCAAATCAGAACATTTCCGGAACAACGATAACCATCTGTTCAACAAGCAAACATTTATTAAAGATTCAAGTTGAAGACCATGGCAACTGCATGACTATCATGCAAGTGGGTATTGTGGCTTGCCCGGGGATGAAGAAGGCACCGGGGAGAAGTGCGGTGAAGCCGCGGAAAGATTCGCCGGAAATCATTCTCTCTCGGAGGGGGCTGATTAAGGGCAGGGGAAAAATGGTCATTTTCAGTATTCCAAAACATAATGAAAGTGACACCAACAAAAAGGGCTCGATGAAACGAAGAAGTGAGCGGTGGATTCACCTCAAACGGAGTTACGGATAAAAAGTTACGGATGATTTTTTGCCAGGGACCTATCTGTAATGAAAAGATTTTTAACCAGGGGCCAGAACAGAAAAAAAAGGAGAAAACGTAAACAGAGGAATACACTTTCACCTTATCCGTTGGAACAATGGTGGGGCTGACACATGCGGGTCCCACGGGTGGGGCCCGTCACTTATCCACCTGGCGCTGACTGGGTCAGCGCCCACCCGCTGACAGGTGGGGCCGAGGGGCCCACGCCCTGGTCAATGCCCACCTCCCGCTCCTCCTCCTTCTTCCCCGATGCGGCGCAGAATAGAGAGGAGGGGGTCACCGGCGCCGGCGCTCGTCCGGTCGACTCCGGCCACCTCCGGTGGAGCTCGGACCACTGGAGTGCTCAGGACAGCAAGGTGCACCCGCCTGTTGGGTCTTCCCACGCCGGAGAACCACGGAGCAGACAGAACAGGGAGCCGCGACGGAGGGGCTTCGGGTGGAGATGGGGGCTCATGGCCATGGTGGTTCCGGCAAGGGGGGAAAGGGCATGGGCATGGGCGCCGGAGTGAGTGGATCTCACTGGAGGTGGGAGGAGCGAGGGAGGGGCTCGGGCTCGTCCGAATTGAGGGAGGGCAGAGGCGGCGGCCA
>NC_041387.1:394110519-394220855 GCF_002162155.2 Triticum dicoccoides | reverse complement strand
GGCCGGTGCCACGAACGCGTGCCCGCACGCATGGGCTCGGGGGCAAACGACGGCGAGGGCATAGGGGAGAGCTTCTCACGGGGCAGCAGAGGCCAAGGGGAAGCAGAGGAAGAAGCCGAGCGCCATTAAAGCATGTCGGAGCACTGTGCTCCCGTGGGCGCTCGTCGGCGAGCGTCGGTGAGCTAGCTTCTGGAGGGGGAGAGGGGTCCAAGAGGACGGCGACGACGAGGGCAATCTACTGGAAATGCTCATGGGCACGAAGACAGCGAGAGGGGGAGGGGCCTGAGCACAAACGGCCACTGGACGCGCTCATGGCATGCCAAAACGGTGGTCACCACCAGTGCTGGCATGTCCGGGAGGCAAACAGCTGGCAAACATTGTCTAGTGGTAAGTCCTTCCTAGATAGGTTTGATCTGAGGTGGTAACTTGGTGAAAGAGGCTCTGGTTAAAATGTTAGTGAGCTCTGAAGTTTACTGCAGTAAACTTTACCAGCTCAGTGTGGTCAACAGGGATATGCTTGAGGCCAAAGAGTTTGTCTTCTAGGTTGAGGTAAAGAAGGACTTACATCCTGGTAAGTTGGAGGATATTTGGATAAATATTTAATGTAGTTGCTTAACAACCACATAATCTGATCAGAAATGAAGATCATGAAGGGGCACTCACATGGAGTGTCCACTAGGGCTAAGACTGGGCAAGGCTTAGTCATATGGTCAAATGAAGATGCTCACCAAGTATCATACCATTTGGCAAAGCCAAAATGGTACTTGCTTCACAAACATCTTCTCTGGACAGAAACTTGAAATAATATTGGTGGTCAAATGGATCAGTGGAATGATGCCAAAATGGGTGGAGAGATGTTATATGGGTATAAGAATGATCTGGTTATTTATTAGGATTTTTGAAGCAATATAAAATATACTTGCTTCACAACATGAAAATATTGCCAGAAACAAAGATTTGCTCCTGTGCTCACATAGATGATTAGATGGGGCTACAAATGGGTGAAGGGGTTTAATATGAGCACATTAAGGAGTGTGCAAAAGTTCAACTCATTTGGGTACTCCTAGCTAGTACTTCCTTAACAAAGCTTTCTGTTTGACACAAACTTTGAAAAACCACTGAGGAAGATTGGATAGGCAAATAAATTTGACTTGTGCATGAGGCAATTATTTTGACATATAAAGATGCCCAAAAAGGTTGGGAGTCAATAGGAGAAATATAAATGACACTTCCTTCACAAAGTGCCATTTAGGGCAGAATAGGAAATGAATTATGGGAGGATTATTTTTGAACATGGCAATGAAAAGTTTTGCCATATTTGATCATGATATGATCCAAACAATTTATGAGAATTATTTGGGAACTTTAGGAGTGAGGGAAATATAGGTTGCTTCACAGCCTAGGGCAATCTGGGTTATTCCTTTAGTAAAAAAGGAATATTCCCAATAAAAAGAATATTGGGATTTGGGCTAGGATGGTAATGACAGGGTCTAGGGAAAGATTTGGGAATGACTAGCCACTCTGGAAGCAAATAAGAGGGCATCTTCTTTAGTTTCCAGACCACAAAGCCACGAAAAAGAAAAACTCAGGCCAAACCTCGGAAAAACCAAAGAAAAAGAAAGGGCCAAAAATCAGGCTGTGACTTGGCCGTAGGCGGGCTCCGACTGCCCGTGCACAAATAAGGGATACAAAAGAGTGCCCCTATTTTAGTACACCGTCACACTCTCTCTCTCTCATGTTCTTGCCTCAGAAAACACGGATTTTGATCTCTTTGCTCAAAGCTCCACTTCAAAACTGTTTCGGGGGTTTGTTGCTTGGTATGTGACTCCTCCATGTGTCCAATTAGTTTTTGTTTTAGTGGTTTATATTTAGAATACTTAGCTACTCTTGGTGTTGTTGTAGATGAGCTTGCATGTTGAATTCTTAGAGTTCTAAGTAGTTTGAATGTTTGCTATGGCCTCTATACATCCCTATGAGTAGTTGCTATCATTCTTGTGAAGTTCTGTTAATAATTTTTTCATGACCATTTTTTTTAGAAAATTGTACACGAACATTATGAGCTTCTTCGGAAGGAGTTCTTTGAGGAGTAGATCCTCGGAGGCATCCTCTAGCAGCAGCTCCGTTCGTCGGTCCTATGATGAACCAAGAGAAAAGTCCATTCGAAGTGCCACCACCAAAACATGCTTATGGCCATGCAACAATTACATGGTGAGAGTTGGTATTAAGGAGGAATTTGAGCAATTAGTTCACAATGTCGAGCTCGGTCCCTATATTTCAGATAAGTGTGACCAACGCCTCATCCTCACCGAATCATTTGTCAAAGAATTTAAATTCTTTCCCCGTGAGTCTAGGGTGTGTTTTAAACTTTATGATAATCCATTTACCATTCTCTAGAAAGGTTTGCTCACCTCTGCAAAATCCCATTCTGGGGTTCACTCGATGAGCCACCTAGGTCTGAGTCTGAGTCATTCTTAACTAGTCTTTGCTTGGGTGAAACTAGAGGAGTGTCACAAGGTAGAATAAAGAGCATACATTTTCCTGCAATTCAGTACTTCGCATTATTTAATGGAAAATGCAAAGTAGGCAAGCAAGACTGTAGTACGCTTTATGCTCCAGACTTGGGCCTCATACGCGTTGCTCTCACCGGTGAAAGGAGTTATAACCTTGCAGCGATTGTTGCACGCAGACTACAGCATAACGCTAATAGTGGCTATTTCTATATATGGCGGAATTTATGCCACGTGTTTAGCACGAGAGTTGGGTGTTTCACCTTTGCCCTTTAACCCTATCCTACCCACGCAGTATTTAGACTTTGATGCTTTAAAAAGCCATAAGATCCTCAAGGGAAAAATTCATGACTTCACTTATAATCTGTTGTTTAACCAAACTTCTGTTGTGCACACATATTTGCCTACGCCTGCTCTTTTTTACTGTCACAACAGAGGAAGATATTTTGTTCTTGAGAGCGAGGCTCGAGCTCACAACGCAGCAGTGGAGGCAGCACAGTGGGAGCTTGGGGGGGTATGTATTCCCACCGACATTACATTCATGTTCACACATTTAATTCCAGTTGTCGGTGTCCACACTTTTTCATTGTATGATCCATGTTTAATTTATTTTCTTGCTTTCTTCTTGTGTGTATGAAAACACTTTGAGAAAATCCCAAAAACATGTTTCTTGCTTCTTTTTGTTTTTTCTTCCTGGTTTAAATTTTTGTAGTTGTAAAAAGAAAACCCAAAAAGATTTACTTGTTCTTCTTTTACTTGTTGGGAGCTTTCCCGTGTAAATAGTTTTTCTCGTTTTTCTTTTCTCTTTTTCATTTGCTTGCTTTCGAAAAACCAAAAAACTCCAAAAATATTTCAGCGTGTTTCTCTGAATTTCTTTTTTCTTTTATCGAGTCATACCCAGGAGAAGACCATGATGAAAATGTTGAGTGGCTATCATTTGCATTATTGTTGATCTAACAAAGATCCCATATTACCTTGTCTTCTCCTCTTAAATAAAATGTTTGCAGATTCTAACTTAGTCCACGACACTCTTGCAATATTATTATTTCAAATCATTCGGTCGTGCAAGTGAAAGGCAATAATGAAGATATTAGATGAACTGGCCGTGGCAGAGAGAAACGGGTATGAACTCGACTTGTTCTGTTTTTGTAAATATGTTTAACCTAGTATCCATGCTTCAGCCTATTATGATCAAACATGTTTGCAATGACAATTAGAGATTATTAGTTTCTCATGCCATGCATAAGTAGCTAGGAGTGAATAATGACTTATCTTGGATATCAACATTGCGTTAAAATGATTGTGATGTAGTATGATGATATGGTATCCTCCTCTGAATGTTCGGGTGGCTTGACTTGGCACATGTTCATGCATGTAGTTGAATCAAAACCAACATAGCCTCTATGATATTTATGTTCATGGTGTTCATATCCTACTCATGCTAGTATTCAATGTTACTTATGCATAATGCATGTTCATGACCATTGTTGCTCTCTAGCTGGCTGCTTCTCAACCTATTTGCTAACATTCGCCTGTACTAAGTGGGAACTCTGCTTGTACATCAAAAAACTAAAACCCAAGTTATTCCAGATGAGTACACCATACCTACCTATATGCGGTATTACCCTGCCACCCTAAGTAAATTTGCATGTGCCACCTCTAAAAACTTCAAATAAATATCCTTTTTGTGTGCCTGGATCGTTCATGGAACGACAGGAGGTAGTCGGTATCTTCCATGCTAAGTGGGTTATTCTCAGGTCGAGTGTTTATTCACTCGCCATCGCACGAGAAAAGGGCAGTAATAGGAATGCCCAGTCCCAAACTGCAAAAATAAAAGAGCTTACAAATAATCAAACAAAAACTCCCAACGGCGTCATAACCTTTACATTTCCTCTTGGGAACCGCTACTAGCGTGCTTAGCATGGAAGAGATTGATACCTGGTGATCGTGAAGTAAATGAGAAGGTTGCATGTCTCAAAATATCATTTACCTCTTTTAAAAACTTGAGCTCTGGCACCTCTGCAAATCATTGCTTCCCTCTGCGAAGGGACTATCTATTTACTTTTATGTTGTGTCATCACCTTCTTAAATAAGCGCCGGAACCTGAGAGCACTGTTGTCATGTTGATGCATTGTGTATAGCTAATGTTGGGTGCATCATGACTGGAGCTTTTCTACCATGACTTACAATGTTTAGTCGCAGCTTGAACTTTGGGGGTGCTCTGCATTTATGTTTTGCGGTCTCAGAAAGGGCTAGTGAGATACCACTATTGTCATATTATATCATGGTTGTTTTGACAATGTGTTGCTATTTGAGATATCTTATTATTGCTCTCTAGTTGTTTATGTCATTGATATGAGTGAATATAATTTTCAAGAGTTATTGTCGACATGGTTAGTTATAATCCTTGCTAAAAACCCGGGTGTTGTTTAAGCTTATTTATGAAACAAGAGCAAAGGAGTTCGTAAAAGTTTTTATTTTTCACTTTCAGTTTATTAACTAAATTGCTTGAGGACAAGCAAAGGTTTAAGCTTGGGGGAGTTGATACCTCTCCAATGTATCTACTTTTCCTAACACTTTTCCTCTTGTTTTCGACTCTAACTTGCATGATTTGAATGGAACTAACCCCGGACTGACGTTGTTTTCAGCAGAACTACCATGGTGTTGTTTTTGTGCATAAACAAAAGTTCTCGGTATGGAACGAAACTTTGCGAGGATTTTTTATATCAAATAAGAGAATTTCTGGAGCCAGGAGGTACCTAAGGGGGGCACCTGGGTGGGCACAGCCCACCAGGGAGCGCTAGCCCCCCCAGGCGCGCCCTGGTTGGTGCTGCCCACCTAGTGGCCCCGCTGACCCTCAAACCGACGCTATAAAATCCCATATTTCCAGAAAAAAATCAGGGAGAAAGAATTTTTGCATTTCACGAGACGGAGCCGCCGCCGTCTCCTGTTCTTCATCGGGAGGCCAGATCTGCAGTCCGTTTGGGGCTCTGGAGAGGGGGATCTTCGATCTTCGTCATCACCAACACATCTCCATCGCCAATTCCATGATGCTCCCCATCGGGAGTGAGTAATTCCTTCATAGGCTTGCTGGTCGGTGAGGAGTTGGATGAGATTCATCATGTAATTGAGTTAGTTTTGTTAGGGCTTGATCCCTAGTATCCACTATGTTCTGAGATTGATGTTGCTATGACTTTACCATGCTTAATGCTTGTCACTTTGGGCCCAGGTGCCATGATTTCAGACCTAAACCGTTTATGTTATCACCATTATATCCATGTTCTAGATCCAGTCTTGCAAGTTATTGTCACCTACTACGTGTTATGATCCGGAAACCCCGGAGTGAGTAGTCGGGACCACTCCCAGTGATGACCGTAGTTTGAGGAGTTCATGTATTCACTGTGTGTTAAGGCTTTGTTCTGGTTCTCTATTAAAAGGAGGTCTCAATATCCCTTAGTTTACAATAGGATCCCGCTGCCACGGGAGGGTAGGACAAAAGATGTCACGCAAGTTCTTTCCATAAGCACCTATGACTATTTACGGAATACATGCCTACATTTTTATTTATGGACTGGAGCTAGTGTCTTATCGCCCTAGCTTATAATTGTCTCATGATGAATATCATCCAACGAGGCACCGATCCAATGCCTACAAATTTATCTTATATTGTTCTTGTTAAGTTACTATTGTTGCTACTACTATCGTTACTGCTACAATATCAGTGCTATCACTGTTACTGTTACCGTTACTACTGATGCTATCATCAAAACTATCATACTACTGTGCTACTAATCACTTTGCTACCGATAATTAATCTCCAGGTGTGGTTGAATTGACAACTCAGTTGCTAATACCTTCAAATATTCTTTGGCTCCCCTTGTGTTGAATCTATAAATTTGGGTTGAATACTCTACCTTGAAAATTGTTGCGATCCCCTATACTTGTGGGTTATCACGCACCTGGCCTTGGTCATCATGGTTGATGTCACCTCAGCCTCATGGGGTGAGGGCTTGCATAGAAATCTCCGCTCCTCGGGAGGCCGCCTGTGAAGGTCGCTTCTTCAGGAGGTCTTGATGTCGTCCGCCTCGCGAGGCTTGGCCCCTAGTGAGGGTCTTGTCTTGTTGCTGCTGAAGATGGGTCGTACCAGGCTGTCGAAGGGGCCACACCATGGGCCACAGACAGGCAAGTCTGGGTACCCTGGTTCCCAGAACACCGACATACATTGTTTGTTAGTTCGCATAAGATAGCCATCCTTGAGATAATATCTCTCCCAAAATGTGTTAGCTTTACATTTGGCATAAGGAATGGCAAACGAAGTATCATGCACATACAATTCTTCAATGTGCTCAAAGTGAATAACATTCAATTCAAGTTGAGTAACTAACATGCACTTGCAGGAAAGAGCATCCACTACTACATTCTCTTTTCCCTTAATGTAGTTTATCACATAAGGAAAATATTCAATGAATTCACTCCATTTGGCATGTTGTTTATTCAACTTGGTTTGACCTTTAAGGTACTTGAGTGTTTCATGATCCGTGTGGAGGAAAAATTCATGAGATCAGAGATAATGCTCCCAAACATGCAAAACTCTCACTAAAGCATACAACTCTTTGTCATATATGGGATAATTAAGTTGTGCGTTGGAAAGTTTTTCACTAAAATATGCAATGTGTCGCTTTTCTTGCAGCAACACGCCACCTATGTCATTACCACTAGCATCACAATGCACTTCAAAAGTTTTATGAGAAGTTGGTAAGGCAAGTAATGGAGCATGTGTAAGCATGTTCTTAAGCTACTCAAATGCGGTAGCTTGAGAGGGTCCCCATACAAAGGGTGTTCTTCTTACTCAAATCATGTAAAGGTGATGCAACAGTGCTAAAATCCTTAACAAATCGACGATAGAAAGCGACTAGGCCAAGGAAACTACGCAGTTTTTACAAATTGGTTGGTTGTGGCCAAGTTTAATAGTGTCAATCTTAGACTCATCAATGGGAGCACCCTTAGAAGAGACAACAAAGCCCAAGAAAACAAGCTTATCAATAGAAAAGTCCATTTTTCCATATTCACATAAAGTCGCTCGTTTCTAAGAACTCGCAATACGTCTCTAAGATGTTTGACGTGATCTTCAAGAGATTTACTAAATACAAGGATATCATCAAAATATACCACAATGCAAATGCCAATATATTTGTGAAGGACATGATGCATGATGCGCATAAATGTGCTAGGCGCTTGAGCTAAGCCCATAGACATGACTAGCCATTCATATAGACCAAACTTGGTTTTAAAGCCATTTTCCATTCGTCGCCCTCTTGCATGCGAATTTGATAATAGCCACTTTTAAGGTCAATTTTAGAAAATGGTGGCTCCACTAAGTTCATCTAGAATGTTATCAAGGCGTGGAATGGGGTTGTCTGTAACAGACAGTGATAGCGTTGATGGGATGGCAATCGGAACACATGTGAAAACTACCATCTTTCTTAGGCACAAGTATGACCGGAGCGACACATGGGCTTAGGCTCTTACATACTTACCCCTTTTTCCATGAGATGTTGTAGTTGCCTTTGTATTTATTTTGTCTCATCGAGATTGACACGGTATGGTGCCTTGTTTGATAGGGGTGCATTGTCAATGAGGTCGATGCGGTGCTCGATGCCACAAAGTGGAGGAAGTCTTGGAGGTAGAAAATCGGGGAACACGGCCATGAATTCCTGCAATAGATGAGACAACACCAAAGGTAGATGTTGTGAAGTATTAGTCCTCACTGCTTCATCTTTGCACGTAAGTACAAAGTGAAAAACGCTCGATGGGCTCTCACTCACATCACTTATGTCTCTTTTAGTGGCTAAAAGCACTAAGTTTTTCTTGTTGCTCATCGTGGAGTCACTCAATTTTGGTTGTTGGCGCTCACTCTCTTTGTGGTGGTTCGCTCGCTCATTATTCCCTCCATGATGGCTCGATGCTTGCTTGTCGGCGACCACTTGACTTGGCGACATAGGTCGAAGCACATACTCCTTGCCCTTCATCTTGAAGTTATAGTGACTGGTTCATCCATTGTGGATGATGCAGCAGTCAAATTGGTAAGGTCTTCCTAGGAGGAGATGGCACATGGACATATATAGGAACCACGTCACCCTCCAATGTGTCTTCATATGTGCCTATCTTGAAGGAGACTTGAACGGTGTGCTCCACTTGAATGGTGCTGGAGTCACTTAGCCATTGGACCTTATAGGGGCGAGGGTGCTTCATCTTGACTAATTGTAGCTTGGAGCATAATTCTTCGCTTGCCAAATTGTGGCAACTTCCGTCGTCGATGATGACCTTGATGGAATGCCCTTGGATGCCAGCTTTGGTATGGAAGTTATGGCATCGTTGGTCTTCATCTTGTTACTGTTTAAGTGTCAAGACCTTGGAGACAACTAGAGTGAGTCTCAAATTATTGTCACAAAGACTTGAGCAACCTCATCTTCATTCACTTGGCGGTGCATGTCCACATTCTCAAGTCGCTCATGGAGTCACAGGTGTCGTCATCATCGGCGATCATGGTGTGCTGTGTGGGACATTTGTCTGTCTTGTGGCCACGACCTTGGCGAGTGAAACATTGGATGGAACTTGTCTTGGTGGTAGCATCTATCCGTTGGAGTAGTTGTTGATGAAGCTCTTTCCTTGTAGTTTCTTGTAGTAGGACGACTCGAAGAAGTCAATGGTTTCTTGGAACTTGACTTGTTGTTGTTTGTGGGTGTAGCTTGAGTAGTTGTTGGAGGTGTTGTAGTTGTGCAAGCATGGGTGAGGGAGTTCCGGACTAGGGGGTGTGCGGATAGCCGAACTATCATCATCGGCCGGACTCCAAGACTATGAAGATACAAGATTGAAGACTCCGTCCCGTGTTCGGATGGGACTTTCCTTGGCGTGGAAGGCAAGCTTGGCGATACGGATATGTAGATTTCCTACCATTGTAACCGACTCTGTGTAACCCTAGCCCTCTCCGGTGTCTATATAAACCGGATGGCTTTAGTCCTTAGGACGAACAACAATCATACCATAGGCTAGCTTCTAGGGTTTAGCCTCCTTGATCTCGTGGTAGACCCACTCTTGTAACACACATCATCAATATTAATCAAGCAGGACGTAGGGTTTTACCTCCATCAAGAGGGCCCGAACCTGGGTAAAACATCGTGTCCCTTGTCTCCTGTTACCATCCGCCTAGACGCACAGTTCGGGACCCCCTACCCGAGATCCGCCGGTTTTGACACCGACATTGGTGCTTTCATTGAGAGTTCCTCTGTGTCGTCACCGATAGGCTCGATGGCTTCTTCGACAGTCATCAATGATGTAGTCCAGGGTGAGACCTTTCTCCCCGGACAGATCTTCGTATTCGGTGGCTTCGCACTGCGGGCCAATTCGCTTGGCCATCTGGAGCAGATCGAAAGCTACGCCCCTGGCCGTCAGGTCAGATTTGGAAGTTTGAACTTCACGGCTGACATCCGCGGGGACTTGATCCTCGATGGATTCGAACCACAGCCGAGCATGCCACACTTTCACGGTGAGCATGATTTAGCTCTGCAGCCGGACAGTACCCTGGAGGCCGCACTCGAACTCCCTTCGATCTTCAAGTCGGAGTCGGCTGCGCAGATCGAGGACGGATGGCTAGACACCGCCCCGGGAGCTGCAACCTCTACGGTGATAGAGCCGAACACTGACCTTGTCCCTCATAAAGCTCGTGACTCCGAGGTGCCGGACTCCTTGCCGGACTCCAAACCTCCCGCGCCCCCTCCGATCGAATCCGATTGGGCGCCGATCATGGAGTTCACCGCAGCGGACATCTTTCAACACTCACCTTTCGGCGACATCCTGAGTTCGCTAAAGTATCTCTCGTTATCAGGAGAGCCCTGGCCGGACTGCGGCCAGGACGGTTGGGATGCGGACGACGAAGAAATTCAAAGTCCACCCACCACCCACTTGGTAGCCGCTGTCGACGATCTAACCGATATGCTAGACTACGACTCTGAAGACATCGACGGTATGGACGACGATGCCGGAGACGAACAAAAACCAGTGCCTACCGGGCACTGGAAAGCCACCTCATCATATGACATATACATGGTGGATATCCCAAAGGATGGGAATGGCGAAGGAACAGAGGAGGATGACCCCTCCAAGAAATAGCCCAAGCGCCGGCGTCAGCGGCGCCGCTCTAAATCCCGCCACAGCAAAAATGAAGATTCCGGCACTGGAGACAACAGTACACCGGACAGTGCCGAAGACAACCCACTCCAGCAAGATCCAGCACAGGAGGATGGAGACGCCAGCACTCATGAGAGAGCGGGAGAAGAAGAGGTAGAGGATTATATGCCTCCCTCTGGAGAGGAAGCAAGCCTCGACGATGATGAATTCGTCCTGCCTGAGGATCCCGTCGAACAAGAGCATTTTAAACGCAGGCTTATGGCCACGGCGAACAGCCTCAAGAAAAAGCAGCAACAGCTTAGAGCTGATCAAGATCTGCTAGCCGACAGATGGACTGAAGTCCTCGCGGCCGAAGAGCATGAGCTCGAATGCCCCTCCAAAAGCTACCCTAAACGCAAGCCGCTCCCCTGATTAGAGGAGGAAGCGTATGAACCCGCATCACTAGGAGACAATACGGCTGACCGACCACCCCGTGGTCGTGACAGAGAGGCCTCTAGGCCCTTCACTAGACCCGTACCCTGGCACCGCTCGAAAAGCACAAGACCATAGGGGAACGCTCCGGACTTGCGAGATATATTGGAGGATAAGGCAAGACAATCAAGATCGATCTATGGATCGCGTGGGCGCCCCACGGTACGTGACGACAACCGTCGCGCCGGACACGGTAAGTCCGGCCGGGCCGAACAAAATAGACAAAGCTCTTTTGAGCTCCGTCGTGATATCGCCCTATACAGAGGCGCCGCACACCCACTATGCTTCATAGATGAAGTAATGGATCATCAAATCCCTGAAGGGTTTAAACCCGTGAATATCGAATCTTACGATGGCACAATAGACCCCGCGGTTTGGATCGAAGACTATCTTCTTCACATCCACATGGCCCGCGGTGACGATCTTCACGCCATCAAATATCTCCCCCTCAAGCTTAAAGGACCAGCCCGGCATTGGCTTAATAGCCTGCCAGCAGAGTCAATTGGGAGTTGGGAAGACCTGGAAGCTGCATTCCTCGATAACTTCCAAGGCACGTATGTGTGACCACCAGACGCTGATGACCTAAGCCACATAATTCAGCAGCCAGACGAATCGGCCAGACAATTCTGGACACGGTTCTTAACAAAGAAAAAACAAATCTTCGACTGTCCGGATGCGGAGGCCCTCGCAGCCTTCAAGCATAACATCCGCGACGAGTGGCTTGCCCAGCACCTGGGACAGGAAAAGCCGAAATCCATGGCAGCCCTTACATCACTCATGACCCGCTTTTGTGCGGATGAGGACAGCTGGCTAGCACGCAGCAACAACCTCAGCAAAAATTCTGGCAGTCCGGATTTCAAGGACCGGAATGGCAGGTTGTGTCGTAACAAAAGCAAACGCCGCATCAACGGCGACAATAGTGAGGATACGGCAGTCAATGCCGGATTCAGAGGCTCCAAACCTGGTCAGCGGAAAAAGCCATTCAAAAGAACTGCTCCGGGTCCGTCCAATTTGGACCGAATACTCGACCGCTTGTGCCAGATACACAGCACCCCTGAAAATCTAGCTAACCACACCAATAGGGACTGTTGGGTATTCAAGAAGGCAGGCAAGTTAATTGCCGAAAACAATGACAAGGGGCTGCATAGCGATGACAAGGAAGAGACCAGACTACCGAACAATAGAGGGCAGAAGGGTTTCCCCCCACAGGTGCGGACGGTGAACATGATATACGCAATGCACATACCCAAAAGGGAGCGGAAGCGTGCACTTAGGAATGTATACGCGATGGAGCCAGTCGCCCCAAAGTTCAATCCATGGTCCTCCTGCCCGATCACTTTTGACCGAAGGGACCACCCCACCAGCATCCGCCACGGCGGATTCGCCGCATTGGTCTTAGACCCAATCGTCGATGGATTTCACCTCACCAGAGTCCTGATGGACGGCGGCAGCAGCCTGAACCTGCTCTATCAGGATACAGTGCGCAAAATGGGCATAGACCCCTCAAGGATTAAACCTACCAAGACGACCTTTAAAGGCGTCATACCAGGTGTAGAAGCCAATTGTACAGGCTCAGTTACACTGGAAGTGGTCTTCGGATCCCCGGATAACTTCCGAAGCGAGGAGTTAATCTTCGATATTGTCCCGTTCTGCAGCGGTTATCATGCCTTGCTCGGACGTACCGCGTTTGCAAAGTTCAACACGGTGCCGCACTACACATACCTCAAGCTCAAGATGCCAGGCCCTAGAGGAGTCATCACGGTCAACGGAAACACTGAACGTTCTCTCCGAACGGAGGAACATATAGCGGCTCTCGTGGCAGAAGTACAATGCAGCCTCTTAAGGCAATTCTCGAGTCCGGCCATTAAGCGGCCGGACATAGCTAAGCGCGCCCGAAGTAACCTACAACAAGACCACCTGGCACGTTCCGAGCACGCATAGCAGTGCGGCCCCAACCCCAACCCCTGCAAAACATCCAAACAGGTCCTTCGCGTACACCATTACACTCTGAAGATACAATGGGCATGGGGAGAGGGGCACGACCACAATAAGCCCAGACTGCGGCTCAACCACACCTGGGGCTCTCAAGTGTGTCCTTCTTTTTTTTCTTTTCACCTTTTATTTTTTACCTACAGGACTCCGTTCGTCAGAGGCCCTGTCCGGCAGCAGACCGGACGAACTCACGATGCAACAGCCAGGGAAGGATCAAAGGCTACAACGAATATACAGGTGGTCTCCATTACGAGCATTTTTATACACCAGTCCGCAGCCTACCCCTGGAGGGGGACATGTTTAACAGTCCCATCCCTTGCTTATCGCACTATTTGTATCGTTCTGCATTCATAGCAGCACTTATTGAATAAAACAATGCAGCACCTTTTTGCTTATAATTGCATTTCTTTTTCATACATATGTTAAAATTACAACATGTCGCATCCGTACACTTTGGTACGGTTAAAACACACTAGGGGCTTATGTTTCCCGCATCATGGTGTGATAAGTCCGAACACTTTCACAAGTGCGGCACCCCGAACTTATAGCACTATATGCATCGGCTCCGAATCATGTCTTGGGTCAATAGTTGGGTTTTCCCGGCTCCCATGTTTTGGTACCTTATGTTCCGTTATATCGGCTAAGGTAGCACTGGGAGAACCACTGCGATTGCGCCCCACTTGAGCTGGGTTAACGCCTTAGTGGAGAAAGCTAAAACTTACAGTCATGATGAGGTGAGAGCCGGTCGCTGTTCGAGAGGTTTTTGCGAGTCCTTAAAGACTTATGCCGCTTAGAGCGAGGAGCCGGATCTTGTCCGGTCCAGGCATGGATAGCACCCCAAATTCGGCCTTCCGAAGACTAGGGGCTTTGCCGAAACTTAAAATTATAGAATTCTATGGCTAAGTGAGAGTGTTCAAGCATTATAAGTCCGGTTGCCTTGTTCGCTGTGTTGAGCACCTCCCTCGATGGACCCAAAAATAGGAACAAGAGTGCTCAAGTTTATCCCGAACACCCCAGCACTTGTGGCATGGGGGCTAAAGCCGATGACTTGCCATCTCTCAGATTTGATAAACAACCGCACAGAAGGTAATATTTTAAATTAACAAGCGTTGCTTAGCGCATATGAACTAATTTTTCAGCGCACAGGATAACAAAATGCGAGTCTACTCAAAAATTACATCTTTGGAGCACTCCCCCGCAATAGTGCGGGCGCCCTTCAGCACACTCTTATAATACATCTCGGGCGTGCGATGCTCCTTGCCCTCTAGTGGCGGGTCGGTAACAAGCTTCTGGGCATCCATCTTGCCCCAATGCACCTTCGCGCGAGCAAGGGCCCGACGAGCACCCTCAATATAGGCGGAGTGCTTGATGACTTCAACCCACGGGCATGCATCCACCAGCCGCCGCACCAAGCCGAAGTAGCGCCCAGGCATGGCCTCCTTAGGCCACAGACGAACTATGAGGCCCTTCATGGCCTGTTCGGCCGCCTTGTGGAGCTCGACCAGCTGCTTCAGCTGGTCGCTAAGGGGCATCGGATGTCCGGCCTCAGCATACTGAGACCAGAAGACCTTCTCCGTCGAGCTCCCCTCCTCGGCCCGGTAGAATGCGGCAGCATCGGACACGCTGCGAGGAAGATCTGCGAATGCTCCTGGAGAGCTCCGAATTTGGGTAAGCAACGGGTAATTAACACTCACATGCTTACTTTGCATGAAAAATGCCTTACCCGCTGCTATTTTCTTCACCGCCTCAATCTCCTGGAGGGCCTTGTAGGCTTAGGCCTTAGCGGCTTTGGCACTCTCAAGAGCCGTTGCAAGCTCAGACTCTCGAGTCTTCGAGTCACGCTCTAGGCTCTCATGTTTTCTCAAAAGATCCTGGAGCTCTTGCTGTACCTCCGCCACCCGCGCCTCCTGTTTCTCTCGCTCGGTGCGCTCTGCGGCCGCATTTCGTTCGGCTGCGGCCACCGCCTCTTTCAGGGTCGCCACCTCGTTAGTGGCCCCTGCAATACCCGCGTTATCCTTGTCATTCTTTTTGCAACCAAAATCCTTTTATGTAAGGTACAATTTTCATAAGGTGTTACTCACCTTCCTTGTCCTCGAGCTGCCTCTTGGCACGGCCGAGCTCGTTCTCGGACCGCTCGAGGCTTTCCTTCAAAGTATTGACCTCCGCAGTCAGTGCGGCAGAGGTCAGCAGTGCAGCCTGCAATCCCATATTGACATATTTTTTATAACTCCTGCGTATATCTTTTTAGATCCTCAGTCCGGCTTTTCTTTCCGAACACCGAACCGAGCATCAGGGGCTACTGTCTATGCGGTACCATTTTATACATATTGAAATTCTTACCTCAAAGCCTGTTAGAAGGCTGCTGCAGGCTTCGGTCAGCCCGCTCTTGGCGAGCTGCACCTTCTGAATCACCACACTCATAACAGTGCAGTGTTCCTCTTTGATGGAGGCGCTGTTGAGCGCCTCCAGCAAGTTATCTGGCACCTCCGGTTGGACGGAGGCAGCCGGCGTCACGGTCTTGCCCTTCTTGCGAAGGGGTCGCCCGCCGGACTCCAGAGCCACTGTGGGTTCCGGGGCCGAGTCCGGTGCAAAGTCCGGGAGGTTTTCCTGCGACACCTCTGGGGCCCTCTCCTCCTGGTGGTCCCTTCTTGGGATCCCACCTCGGCATCGTCCGCATCACGGGGGGTGGAGGCCGTTGGAAGGGAATCCATATCCGACGCACCTAAGGACCCGCTCGACGAGGCGGGAAGATCATCCTTAGGCGGACTGCACGGTTGTATGCGGCATTAGAAAGACATTATGTGGCGAAAAATAAAAACCTTGAAGTTATTCGGGAGTCCAGATACTTACGATCTCGCCAGGGGCTTGGCCCTTGGAGGTCAGTCCTCGTCGTCGTCACTGTTGTTGGCGGAGCAGTCCGAGGGAAGAGTATTTACCTTCTTGGACCCTTCGGCCTCCCTTGTTGGGGAGGACTTCCTTTTCTTCCCTCCCCACGCTGGGGGAGAGGCTTTCATCTTCTCCTCCTCGCCTTGGTGGGAGGAGTCGGCCTCGGATTCATCATACGATAGCACCTGAAAACAGGAACTCTTCCGAGTCCCCGTGGCCTTCTTCTTGGCCTTCTTATCCGGCACCACGTGGGGTGTCGGAGCCAGCAGCCCCGTTAGGCGGGCGTCCGCTGGGTCCTCTGGCAATGGGGCCGGACAGATAGTCTGTTCGGCCTTCGCTAGCCATTCCTGTCAAAGGTAAAGGGAGTTTAGATCCTGCATAGAGTCAAACTATAGAAAACAAGTGGTGAAATCACTTACCTCGTCAGCTGGACGCTGCGAGCGGAATCCGCGATCTTCGGTAGCGGATGCGGGAGCTTCGGCGCCCTTGAACAGCACCTTCCAGACATCTTTGTACGTAGTATCGAAGAGCCCGCTCAGGGTCTGGTGCTGCGCCGGATCAAACTCCCACATGTTGAAGCCTCGTCGTTGGCACGGGAGAATCCGGCGGATGAGCATGACCTGGACTATGTTGACAAGCTTGAGCTTCTTGTCCACCAGCTTCTGGATACAGGCTTGGAGTCCGGTCAGCTCCTCCGAATCCCCCCAGATCCGGCCGCTCGCTTTCTAGGAGGTGAGCCATGTAGGGATGTCGGATCTGAATTCGGGGGCCGCTGCCCAATCAGGGTCACGCGGCTCGGTGATGTAGAACCACCCCGATTGCCACCCCTTGATGGTTTCCACGAAAGTGCCCTCCAGCCACGTAACGTGGGACATCCTGCCCACCATGGCGCCTCCGCACTCCGCTTGGCTGCCCTTCAGAACCTTCGGCTTGACACTGAAGGTCTTGAGCCACAAGCCGAAGTGGGGCTGGATGCAGAGGAAGGCCTCGCACACGACGATAAACGCCGAGATGTTGAGGATGAAATTCGGGGCCAGATCATGGAAATGTAGGCCGTAGTAGAACATGAGCCCCCGGACAAAGGGATGAAGTGGGAAGCCCAGTCCGCGGAGGAAATGGGGAAGAAATACTACCCTCTCATGGGGCCTGGGGGTGGGGATGAGCTCTCCCTCGTCGGGGAGCCGATGCGCGATGTCGCTGGACAAATATCCGGCGTCGCGCAGCTTCTGGATCTGCCCCTCCGTGACGGAGGAGGCCATCCACTTGCCTCCCGCTCCTGACATAGTTGGAGAAGGTTGAGGTGAGAAGTGCGGACTTGGGCACTGGAGCTCGAGTTCACAGAGATGGATAAGCCAAGGAGGAAGAAGGCGCAGGTAAAAAGGTTGGATCTTTATCCCCTTATATAGGCGGACAAAAACATGTGTCCCCACCGGCCTGGTAAAACTCGCTTATCTCCCAAGCGTCACAATCAATGGCGCGGTTGGGTTGCCCACGTCCGTATTGATGGGAATCCCGGAATAAGGGGAACACGATCTCTGCTTCGACAAGACGTGCCAAGGAAACCGCCTCGCTAAACGCGCGGAGGTGGAACAATAAAAACAATTCGAGTAAAGGCTTGGTAATGGTGTGACGCCACGCCACAAAATACGTCAGCAGATTGAACTTGTGTAATATTATTCTCTCTATGGTGGTATGTGGAATTTATTTTGCAGAGCCGGACACTATCCTGGTGTTCACAATCTTCTATAAATTATTCGGAGGAAGAACCCGCCTTGCAATGCCGAAGACAACATGCGCGCCGGACTCGTCATCATTGAAGCCTGGTTCAGGGGCTACTGAGGGAGTTCTGGACTAGGGGGTGTCCGGATAGCCAAACTATCATCATCGGCCGGACTCCAAGACTATGAAGATACAAGATTGAAGACTCCGTCCCGTGTCCGGATGGGACTTTCTTTGGCGTGGAAGGCAAGCTTGGCGATACGGATATGTAGATTTCCTACCATTGTAACCGACTCTGTGTAACCCTAGCCCTCTCCGGTGTCTATATAAACCGGATGGCTTTAGTCCTTAGGACGAACAACAATCATACCATAGGCTAGCTTCTAGGGTTTAGCCTCCTTGATCTCGTGGTAGATCCACTCTTGTAACACACATCATCAATATTAATCAAGCAGGACGTAGGGTTTTACCTCCATCAAGAGGGCCCAAACCTGGGTAAAACATCGTGTCCCTTGTCTCCTGTTACCATCCGCCTAGACGCACAGTTCGGGACCCCCTACCCGAGATCCGCCAGTTTTGACACCGACAATGGGAGTAGGAGTCATAGGTCTTGGAAGAGTACTTGGAGTACTTGAAGTCATATTTCACTTGTTGCTCTGCCTTGGCCACTTGGTGCACTAGCTCGAGGAGGTTGGAGTATGGTTGGAAGTTGAAAATCTTCTTGATTGGATGGTTGAGTCCATTCCAGAAACACGCCATATTTTGCTAGTCGTCTTCCATGACATTGGCTCGCATCATGGCAATCTCCATTTGTTTATAGTAATCTTTAACCAACTTTGTGCCTTGCTTGAGTTGCAACTTTTGGAAGAGATCACATCTATAGTGTGTAGGCACAAAACAGGCTCTCATGGCATCCTTCATTTGAGTCCAAGTGGTGATGGGTGGTTCACCTTTCTCTTGGCGTTGCTTGATGACTTGCTCCCACCAAATGAGAACATAATCTTGGAACTCAAGTGAAGCCATGGCTACCTTCTCTTCCTCATCATAGTTATGAAGACAAAATATCTTGTCCACTTTTAAGGCCCATGAGAGGTAGTCTTCGGAATCGGTGCTTCCAGAGAACTTAGGCATATTAATCTTGAGCTTGTCGTAGCATTTCTCCTCATTGTGATTGTTGTGAGGACGATGTCGCTCTTTCCTTGGAGGTGGGCTTCAACCTCTTGCTCCACTTGGTTAGCTTGCTGTTGAGGGTGAGGTATTCGTGACCGGTTCCTCATTTCCTCAAGATGCGCGGCTTCCTCTCGTCTCACTTGGCGGAGTGCCTCTTCTTCTTCGCGCACGCGACGGTTGTGTTCGTTGACGGCGTGAGTCAAACCCTAATTTGATGATCTTTTCACACTTTGAGGGGGAAAGGGGGAAACCAACAAGAACAACAAGGGGAATCACTTAAACAAACCAAAATCACACATCCACTAGAATAGCATACATGAGATCCACAAGCATAACGAACATCAAGGGAAAATAGCACAAAGGTAAGGTTCTTCCCAAATCCAAAGGGGATGAGGTCTTGATGATAGTCTTCTCCACAAGGGAGGTCTTGATATCCACTTGGAGATCTTATCCTAAGAGCTCTTGATCTCCAAGAGGAGGGGTAGATGAGCAAAGCCCTCTCTAGAATACCTTAATATACTTTGCTAACCATACTTTGTCCAAGTGAATGGGTATTTATAGTCTAGGGGGGAGAGAGGGATACATGGGCCAAGGCCTGAGTTGTTACGCACAGACAAGCTCCGGACATCCGTAAGTTACCGGTCCTCTGGTATCTTGCGAGGGACCGGTCGTCCCGCACAGGTTAGACATCCGCCGTTTTGGCTCGGGTACGGTGTTGGCGGATTTCCAGAGGATGTCAAATGTCCGGAGGGCGTCGGTCTTCTGATGTTTTTGTATTGGACATGTTGCACCAGATTTCCCGAGGAGCTCGGTCGTCCGGCCGCTGGGACTTGTGGGACGTCTGGTACTTGCCGGTCTTCCGCCCACTATAGAGTTCGTCGGTTGGGTCTTCTGGCTGGCTGATCATCAGGGCGCCGGACATTTAGTAAGTACCAATCATCCGGTGGATGTAGCTTGCCGACAGCTCCTTCTCTTGCTTCTCGCGCCTGGCATCCTTGTCGTCTTGTCCATTGTTCATAGTGTTGGGAAACGTAGCATGCAATTTCGAAAAAATTATTACACTCACGCAAGATCTATCTAGGTGATGCATATCAACAAGAGGGGAAGAGTGTGTCTACATACCCTCGTAGACCGAAAGTGGAAGCGTTTGACATCGCGGTTGATGTAGTCAAATTTCTTCTCGTTCCGACCGATCAACCACCGAACGTATGGCACCTCTGAGTTCTGCACACATTCAGCTCGATGACGTCCCTCGAACTCTTGATCGAGCAGAGTGTCGAGGAAGTAGATGAGTTCCATCAGCACAACAGCATGGTGACGGTGATGGTGAAGTGATCCTCGCAGGGCTTCTCCTAAGCACTACGAGAATATGAACGAAGGCATAAACTGTGGAGGGGGCGCAGCACACGGCTAACACTAGTTGATGTTGTGTTCTAGGCACCCCCTCCCCACGTATATATAGGTGGGAGGGGGAGGGGAACAGCCTTGGGGCACCCCAAGTAGGAGGAATCCTACTTGGCGGCCTAGTCCAATTCGCCCCCCCCCCCCCCTTACCATATTTCCAGAGGGGGAAGGAAGGACGAGAGAGGAGGGAAGGAATGAGGAGAGAGGAGGGAAGGAAGGGGGAGGCTGAATCCCTCCCCTTCCTTCTCTCTTCCCTCTTTCCTTCCTCCTCTAGTTCGGCCCATATGGGGGGCGCAGCATCCCCTGCTGGCTGTTGCGTTTCCCCTCTTGGCCCATTAGGCCCATATCTTTGCCGGAGGGTGCCCGGAACACCTTCCGCTGACCTGATACACCCCGAAACACTTCTCGTGTCTGAATACCATCGTCCTATAGATCAATCTTTACCTCTCGACCATTTGGAGACTCATTGTCATGTCTGTGATCTCATTCGAGACTCCGAACAACATTTGGTCACCAAATCACATAACTCATATAATACAAAATCGTCATCGAACGTTAAGCGTGCGGACCCTATGGGTTCGAGAACTATCTAGACATGACCGAGACACATCTCCGATCAAGAACCAATAGCGGAACCTGGATGCTCGTATTGGCTCCCACATATTCGACAAAGATCTTTATCAGTCGAACCGTTATGACAACATATATTATTCCCTTTGTCATCGGTATGTTACTTGCCCGAGATTCGATCGTCGGTATCTTCATACCTAGTTCAATCTCGTTACGGGCAAGTCTCTTTACTCGTTCTGTAATACATCATCCTGCAACTAACTCATTAGTCACTTTGCTTGCAAGGCTTCTTATGATGTGTATTACCGAGAGGGCCCAGAGATACCTCTCCGATACTCAGAGTGACAAATCCTAATCTCGATCTATGCCAACCCAACAAACACCTTCGGAGATACCTGTAGAGCATCTTTATAATCACCCAGTTACGTTGTGATGTTTGATAACACACATGGCATTCCTACGGTATCCGGGAGTTGCATAATCTCATCGTCGAAGCAATATGTATTTGACATGAAGAAAGCAATAGCAATAAAACTAAACGATCATAATGCTAAGCTAACGGATGGGTCTTGTCCATCACATCATTCTCCTAATGATGTGATCATGTTCATCAAATGACAACACATGTCTATGGTTAGGAAACTTAACCATCTTTGATTAACGAGCTAGTCTAGTAGGGGCTTACTATGGACACGGTGTTTTGTTTATGTATCCACACATGTATCAAGTTTCCGGATAATAAAATTCTAGCATGAATAATAAACATTTATCATGAGATAAGGAAATATGAAATAACAACTTTATTATTGCCTTTAGGGCATATTTCCTCCAGTCTCCCACTTGCACTAGAGTCAATAATCTAGTTCACATCGCCATGTGATTTAACACCAATAGTTCACATCGTCATGTGATTAACACCCATAGTTCACATCGCCATGTGACCAACACTGTCGTGGATTTGTCACGGCAGATGTCCTCGTGAAAGGACTTAGTCGTGGAGCCATCGCTACGGGTTAACTTGAAGGGGTTAAAGCGGACACAAAGACACAAGGGTTTATACTAGTTCGGCCCCTTCGATGAAGGTAAAAGCCTACGTCTAGTTGTGATGGAATTGATGTGGTTTTGATGGCTAGGGAGCAAACAAGCTTCGCCTAGGCTCGAGTTGTTGTTGTCTGTCCTTGAACCGCCGCCGGGTCGTCCCCTTATATACACGGGTGACGCCCGTCGGTCCACAGAGTCCCACACCGGTTCATACTCGTATCCCGGTTGGTCTCTCTCTATTCCTAACTTACAATGCAAGTTTACATATCAAGCCGGTTTACGGCTACAGGTTCTAAACCGACTACAGGCATTGGGCCTTCATCTGCTTAATCACCTTTAAACCACTAATGAAGCTAACCTAGCCCAAGTAGGCCGGTTCACACCCAGTGGTAATATCCCCAACATTAGGCCCCAGATTGATTTGAACTGGTTCATGTCAATCCTTCACAAAAATCTTTGTCTTCAACATCTTCTGGTAATTGGTAAACCGCCATGTCGTCATCATCTCTGGTTGCTGTAAACCGGCATGACGTCATCATGAAGTTAACATTTATGACGCCTTCCTTTATTAATAGATCTACGATACCCAAGGCAGCAGCTCCACTTCTGAATCTTGTGGCTCCTGGATTCGCGCACCTGACACACGTCCCCTGCCTTATAAATAGGACCGAAGGGTCATTTCCTTTTCTCCCCTTCGTCTCTTTCTCTTTGTCTTCCTCGCGTCGCCAGCCTCGGAGCTCCGCCGCCGCCGTTGACCTCTGCACCGTCTTGGGCCGCTGCATTAACCTGAACGCACCAGAGCACCGCGGTAGCCTTCCGCGTCTTCCTCGACTCTGGTAAGCCTTCTGTTCTTCTTAACATAGATCTATTCTAGGGTTTCATGTTCTTGCTGTATTCATCACTTGTCCATACTCGTACCTAGACTCCTTGACATATCCGTGAAACCCTGCTCTGACCAGCAGTAGCTTTTTAGCATCCGCCTGTAATTTTACGCTCAAGTCTATAGATCTCATCCACATTCCTACCCATTGATTTACTTCTGTTCTGCTTTAACCTTTTGAATATTTTCTGTTTTTCTGATCTTGCTTTAGATCCATTGCTGCAATAAGACCTTGTGAAACCTGTTTCTGCATACTTAGCCATCCGCAACCTCAATTGCTTTCAATGTTTAGATCAGGCGGTTTAACTTAATATATAAAAAGTTAACAAACCGGTATATGCCATTAGTCCCCATGTTGAACCGCCAGAACTCTTTAGCCATATGATGTCGCTTCATAGAAATCCGGTTTAAATGTACTGCCTCCGGTTTAACATTGTTCGTACCAGCGCATTCTTGAACCGGAATCACTTATTTCTTGTAGATCTCGTCATGGCCAAACAAGTATATGAGTGCAACTGGGTTCCTTCTCGCGTCACAGAAACTTAGTTGGAGGATTTAGTTTCGATTGGCGCTTTAGACAGCAAAGATACTATCCACTGGAGGGTTCCTTGTGATGAATGTCCTCCCACACCTCAAGAGGGAGAGGTTGTGATTTTTGCGGATCACTTAGCCCGGGGCTTCAAACCGCCCGGCTCTAAATTTTACCGGGATGTGTTAGCCAATTTTCAACTCCGCCCGCAAGATACTGGCCCCAATTCTGTTACCAACTTATGTCACTTCCAAGTGCTCTGTGAGGTATACCTTCAAGAGAAACCCACAGTTGAATTGTTCAGAGACTACTTCCACTTAAACCGCCGCACAAAATTCACTGATGGTCCCAATACCGAATTGGGCGGTATGGCAATTCAGAAAAGGAAAGAAATCACTTATCCCCATGCCAGACTACACAGTCACCCCAAGGAGTGGAATGCAACATGGTTTTACTGCAGAGATACTTCTCCTGATGATGAAAACCCTTTGCCTGGCTTTCGTTCGGAGTGGCTCAGCAATACACACCCCTTCCCACAAAGGTTAAGTGCCAAGGAGAGGAGTAAATACGCTCCACAATTATCCAAGCTCCGAGCCTTCATGGCCAACGGTTTAACAGGAGTAGATCTTGCACGCTGTTGGATATCATGGAGCATACTGCCTCTCAGCCGGCGCTCCGGTTTGATGTGCGAATATACTGGTAGTGTTGATGACCCACTCCGACACACCAACATCCAGCTCTCCGATGATGAAGTCACAGAGGCTGTGAAGAAAATGCTGAATGAACCGGAGCACCTCTGCGCTCAAACTGGCGGGCCCCCTTTCTGTGCCACCAACAAACCGCCAGCTGTAAGATTTTGATTGTACTTTTTACTGAACCTGTTATTGCTATCTCTGTCTGACATCAATTGCTGCTTAACCAGGGTGATAATCCGTTTTGGAGCAAGAAGCTTCCACAAGACAAACCGGAGAAAGCAGAACGGCCAACCCGGCTAAAGACCAAGGTCATCAAGAAGCCTGCTAAAAAGAGGAAAACCACTGCTTCATCTGATCCGGCTGTAGATGATGATGTGGGTAACTCGGACCTTGAGGTAGAACTCGATTCACTAGGCTTACTTTTTACATGCCTTATTGATGATGATACTTGTCAGGGCGACGCTGAAGCCAGTAATGCCGATGTTGCTGAGGTAATTATTCTCTCTTCCGATTCAGATCCTTTGCCTTTGCCAAAATTTCGCCAGGCAAACCGGAAAGTAAAATTTTCTCATCCTCTTGCTTACTTGGATCCCAAATTTCTTATGAAGACTCAGCAACATGAAGCTCTCCGTACAACCCGGCACAGCGGCCAAGTAGTTACCTCCGCCGGTTTATCAAACAGTCCGGTTCGAAAACGCCGCTCCGAGGTCTCCGGCCTTTTTATTAGTTTATGTCCTAAAGCGGGTTTCATCCGTCAACCTCTTAATCCGTCCGACTCCGATTATCAGGTTACTTCCCATTCTTCCTCTGGTGAATCGTCGGCCACTCAGCTGCCACCACTGAAAACGGTTCTTGGGTAAGCTAGACTGAACATATGCTTCTGGTATACCACGTTATAACTTATGTTGTTCCTTGACTCTTTGTTTCTCTTTTAGGGCTAAACCTAAACCAAGCAAGAAAGCCCGCCTGAATAAAGCGGCCGAGGAAGACACTGCCCCTGAACAGGATAAAACACCAGATCTTGAAGCGTTCGTTCCTGAGGATATTCCCAATGATCCTCCTTTGCAAGATGATGCCATTACTGATAAAAGGCCTATCGATACCTTAGTCCCTGCTGACCAGCCTGCCAGCTCCGTCCGGATTGATAGATCCCGCAGTCCTTCAAAGCCTGCCGATAAACCGACTGCGCCAACGCAAACCGGCGAGTCAGAGGATGATGACGTTGTAATTACCGGCATAGGTCGCTTTGAACCAGGGAATCCTGTCGCTTTGGCCAAGCATACTGTGAAAGAAGATTTTTCTGCCATGAGCAAAGGCAAATGGGATGTTGATCTGGAAACATATGCTGCTCTGGGTGCCCGAGATCTTCATTCTGGTTACTTGAACCGGCTATATACTAGTCGTGACTGTGAAGCTGGCATGGTAAAGATGATGAGAGATAAATTTGAGGTAACTTCCTTGTGCTTCTTCTTTCTTTAATTACTGTCACTGTATTAATCCTCCTAGCCCCCAAGGGCCGGTTTGTAACCTTCTTCAAGCCGGGACTTGAATATGGTCCTCAATACTTTGAAATCAATGTAGCCCCCAAGGGCCGGTTCAACTTAGTATAGTTAAACCGGGACTCCAATAAAGATTCTAACATCAGAACATAACTGAGCAAATAGCCATTAGCCCCCAAGTGCCAAGTTGAATACCTGTATTGAGCTTGGGACTTTGCGATTTAGTAATAGATGAAAATTGAAGGTGCATTAGCCCCCAAGTATCAAGCGTATAACTTGTTATGTGGTTGGTACTTCAAATTCTTGTATCGTTTGTTGAAAGCCAAGCACTGTCTTTATGCAGGCCGAAGTGAGGATCAAAGAGGACCGGATTACTGATCTTCAAGAAACTTTGAAAACCCAACAAGCTGAAACCGACAAGGCAAGGGAAGAAATAGCCAGCGCTTTGAGCATCACAGAACAGCTGAAAGAGGGCTTCAAGAAGGAGCGGACTGATTGGGCCACTGAGAAGGCCGATTTAATAAAAAGAGCTGAAAACGCTGAAGCTGCCCTTAAACCGGTGGTAGATGAGCTGACCGCCGTAAAGCGACAAGTACATTCCATGACTGCTGCTATCTTTGGTAAGCTCCTTTTGGTTTCCTGGACAACTCTGGCCTGCTTATAATAGATCCGGTTTGTGATCTTTCCTGTATTGTTGCAGGTACATGCATTGGTCACTTAGGGTCAGATGTTCGGAAGAAGTTGAAGGCTGCCTACACTTTAATTGAACAGCTGTATACCAGAGCGCAACGGATCATCACCACTGCATCTCATAATAATCCGGCACCCACTTTAATCCAAGACACTCTTAATAGGTTGTCAATGCTTCCTGCTCGGATTGAAGAACTGAAAAAAATCTGCTGCTCGAACCGGAGCCATTAATGCCTTGATCCGGGCAAAAGCATGGGTGCCGGATTTCGATCCTGTTGAGGTAGCTCAAGGCTATCCCAGCTTGAAGGAAGACGGCTCAGAATTCAATGAAGATGAATTGAGGGCGATAAACCGTGCAGTATGCCCTCTGGCTTGTCAATTGGCTGAAGAGGCCAACTTGTCGCATTATCAAGCTCAGTACAATGATCAGAACAAACGAGTGCCTGCACCAACTCCTGAAGCGGAGAATCTAATTCCTCCAATCCATAAGCATACTTACGCTCCTGATATTGAACTGTCTTCTCTGATCCATGAAGAGGCTATCTTTCAAGCTTTAATGGGAATCGACTGGACCACTGTTGATTTCCAGCCAATGGATAGAGACGAGGAAGCTGAAGCGGCACGGAACGACCCACAACCATCAGACCGGTTTGATGAGCAGGCTTGAACCGGAAGCCGGTTTAAACAACTGCCTTATTATGATCTGCCAAAATAACAATGATCTTATTTGGGCACCGCATTGCCTTGTAATAGGATAGTCAATACTGCTTCCTTGAATATGCCTTCGTGCATAAGTACTGATGCTTTTGCTTGAAATCCTCAATTTATATTTTCTGCAATCAGAAAATCTTGAACTGCGGTGGAGGTTATACCGCCAACCGGTTTATAACCTTGATATATATATATATATCGATGTATTTAAAACATATAATCAAATATGCGATACAAAATACCTGCCATCGCTGGGCATAAAGTTGGCTTAGCCAGGCTTGAAGCAGAGGTTTTATAAACCATTACCATCAAAGGGGAGAAAACAACTTCCGTGTTTTTTAAAATGCTGGCTTCCCATGTAAACCGTGCTGGGTCATTATAAGCCCCCCTGCTACTCCATGATTTTAACAGGAAAGTTAAATTGGGCATATTTCTCCGGATTAAAAATGAACTGAATCCCGTCAGCTGAACCGGAAAAAAGTGTTGTTGGTTTAAAGGAAACACAACAAAAATTGAAGAATAGTCATAAAAGAAATATGGAAGCAAAGGCAATGATAAAAACCATTTGCAAAAATATGCTTTACTAAGCTGATCAGATGGTGTTACCACGGTCGGACAGGACCAAGCCCCCAATAGGAGTGACAATGGTTCAAGTCAGCCAGGTCCCCAAATGAAACCGTCGCATTTATGCCGATCAAAAGGCGTGGCAATGGTTCGGGTTCGACCAAGCCCCCAAGTGATTCTGTGGCCTTAGGCCGATCAAGAGGCGTGACTGGTTCGGACACGACCAAGGCCCCAAGTGATATCACAAAGCTTTTTTTGAAAAGCAAATTTCAAGGGGTAAACCGGAGGCCGTTTTAAAACAGAACCACTCCATGTAACCACACATGATATGAAAGGACAGAGACCCCGCTTTAGCTGAGGCTCCGGTTTTATTATATCAATGATAATATATATACTGCCATAACATGTACATAGATAGAGCCGATGGCTCAAGTGTAGTAAGGCCGAAGATGAGCTATATTCCACGGCCTGTTGGTCTCCTCCTCTGACGTGCGTGAGTCTTTATGCTCTCGAATATCAACCAGATAGTACGACCCGTTGTGCAGATTCTTGCTGACCATGAAAGGTCCCTCCCAAGGTGGGGATAACTTGTGCATATCCGTCTGATCTTGAATGAGCCGAAGCACCAAATCTCCTTCTTGAAAAGTTCTGGTTCTGACCCGACGACTGTGATAGCGACGAAGATCTTGTTGATAAATCGCCGAGCGGGCAGCCGCTATGTCACGCTCCTCATCTAATAGGTCCAAATCATCTTGCCGTGCTGTCTCATTGTTCGCTTCAACATAAGCTGCTACACGAGGCGAATCATGCCGGATATCACTAGGGAGAACCGCCTCTGCTCCGTAGACCATAAAAAACGGTGTGTATCCTGTAGATCGGTTGGGCGTAGTGTTGATACTCCATAGCACAGATGGTAGCTCTTCAACCCAACATCCCGGTGTTCTTTGCAATGGAACCATAAGCCGGGGTTTGATGCCGCGCAAGATCTCTTGATTAGCTCATTCTGCCTGCCCATTGGACTGGGGGTGAGCCACTGATGATACGCCAAGTCTGATGTGCTCACGTTCATAGAATTCCTTCATAGCACCCTTGGATAAATTGGTAACATTGTCAGTAATGATACTGTGTGGAAAGCCAAACTGGAAAATCACCTTTTTAATGAACTGCACCGCTGTAGCTGCATCACACTTGCTGACAGGCTCCGCTTCAACCCACTTGGTAAACTTGTCAACTGCCACCAAAAGGTGGGTTTTCTTATCCTTGGATCTTTTAAAAGGTCCAACCATATCCAGCCCCCATGTTGCAAACGGCCAAGTAATTGGAATCATCCTCAATTCTTGAGCCAGCAAATGAGCACGCCTTGAAAATTTCTGACAGCCATCACACCGTTTAACCAAGTCCTCCGCATCAGCATGAGCTGTCAACCAGTAAAACCCGTGACGAAATGCCTTAGCCACCAGAGACTTTGAACCGGCATGGTGACCACAATCCCCTTCATGGATTTCGCATAAAATTTCACAACCTTCCTCAGGAGAGACGCAGCATTGAAACGCCCCTGATACACTGCAATGATGCAATTCGCCATTGATAATTGTCATAGATTTGGATCGCCAGACTATCTGCCTGGCTAGAGTCTCATCCTCTGGCAACTCTCCTCGGTTCATGTACGCAAGATAAGGAACTGTCCAATCCGGTATAACATGCAGGGCTGCCACCAATTGAGCCTCCAGATCAAGAATAGCCAAATCCTCTTCACCTAGGAGCTTGACTGACGGATTGTGCAACACATCAAGAAAGACATTAGGCGGGACCGGTTTACGCTGAGAGCCCAACCGGCTTAAAGCGTACGCCGCTTCATTTTTCCGACGATCCACGTGATCCACCTGATAACCCTTGAAGTGACCTGCAACAATATCCACCTCACGACGATATGCAGCCATGAGTGGGTCTTTAGAATCCCAAGTGCCAGACACCTGTTGAGCTACGAGGTCTGAGTCACCAAAGCACTTAACCCGACTTAGATTCATCTCTTTAGCCATCCGGAGACCATGGAGCAAGGCTTCATACTCAGCTGCATTATTAGTACAAGGGAACATTAAGCGGAGAACATAACAAAACTTATCACCTCGTGGGGAAGTTAACACGACTCTAGCCCCCGAGCCCTCCAATTTCCTGGATCCATCAAAATGGATAGTCCAATATGTGTGATCCGGCTTCTCCTCTGGTGCTTGCAACTCAGTCCAATCATTGATGAAATCAACAAGTGCTTGAGACTTCACCGCCGTCCGGGGTACGTACTTCAATCCGTGCGGCCCAAGTTCTATAGCCCACTTGGCAATCCGGCCGGTCGCCTCCCGGTTCTGTATGATATCGCCCAAGGGAGCTGAACTGACCACTGTGATAGGGTGCCCTTGGAAATACTGCTTCAACTTCCGGCTTGCCATGAAAACTCCATATACCAGCTTCTGCCAATGCGGATATCTTTGCTTGGATTCAATAAGCACCTCGCTGATATAGTAAACCGGCCGCTGAACCGGATACTCCTTGCCCGCCTCCTTGCGTTCTACTACAATAGCCACACTAACTGCGCGAGCATTGGCCGCTACGTATAACAATAACGGCTCCTTGTCGACCGGAGCTGCAAGAACGGGCGGATTGGCTAATTGCCGCTTCAAGTCCTCCTACGCTTCACCAGCAGCTGGACTCCAGATGAATTGATTTGTCTTTCTCAACATCTGGTATAAAGGGATGGCCTTCTCTCCAAGGCGGCTGATAAACCGGCTCAGTGCGGCGATCTGACCCGCCAACCGCTGAACATCGTTGATACACTTCGGTTTAGCCAGGGAGGTGATAGCCGTAATCTTCTCCGGATTAGCCTCAATTCCTCTGTTGGACACAAGAAAGCCCAGTAACTTGCCTGCCGGAACACCAAAGATACATTTGGCAGGGTTAAGCATCATCTTATAAACCCGCAAGTTGTCAAAGGTTTCCTTTAAATCATCAACCAGCGTCTCCTTCTGCCTTGACTTGACTACAATATCATCCACATAGGCGTGCACATTGCGGCCGATCTGTTTATGCAGGCAATTCTGTACACACCTTTGATAAGTGGCTTGGGCGCTCCTGAGCCCAAAAGGCATAGATACATAGCAGAAGGCTCCAAAGGGAGTAATAAACGTCGTCTTCTCCTGGTCCTTAACCGCCATTTTGATCTGATGATACCCAGAATACGCATCCAAAAAACTCAAACGCTCACAACCCGTCGTGGCGTCAATAATCTGGTCAATGCGAGGGAGGGCAAAAGGATCCGCTGGACAAGCCTTGTTAAGATCCGTGTAATCCACACACATACGCCAAGTGCCATTTTTCTTAAGAACCAGCACCGGATTAGCAAGCCACTCTGGATGGAACACTTCAATGATAAAACCAGCCGCTAAGAGCCTGCCACCTCCTCCCCAATAGCTTTGCGCCTCTCTTCGTTAAACCGGCGGAGAAATTGCTTTACCGGTTTATACTTGGGATCAACATTAAGAGTGTGCTCAGCGAGTTCCCTCGGTACACCTGGCATGTCAGAAGGCTTCCATGCAAAAATGTCCCGATTCTCACGGATGAACTCGATGAGCGCGCTTTCCTATTTAGGGTCCAAGTTGGCACTGACAGTGAACTGCTTGGACGAATCGCCGGGCACGAAGTCAACAAGCTTGGTCTCAGCCGCTGATTTGAACTTCAGATCTGAATCATGCTCCGTAGTTGGCTTCTTCAAAGGGGTCATGTCCGCCGGATCAACATTGTCCCTATTATATTTTAACTCCTCCGTGGCACAAATCGATTCTGCATAGGCCGCATCACCTTCCTCGCATTCCAAAGCAATCTTGCGGCTCCCATGAACCGTTATTGTTCCTTTGTGACCCGACATCTTGAGCTGCAAATAGATATAACAAGGCCGTGCCATGAATTTGGCATAAGCCGGCCGCCCAAACAAGGCGTGATACGGGCTCCGGATCTTCACCACCTCAAAGGTTAGTGTCTCGGATCGGGAATCATGCTCGTCCCCAAAAGCCACCTCCAGGGCTATCTTACCAACAGGATATGCTGATTTGCCAGGCACCACACCATGGAACACCGTATTAGACGGTCTGAGATCCTTGTCTGTTAGCCCCATGTGGCGGAATGTCTCATAGTACAGGATGTTAATAGTGCTCCCTCCATCCATGAGTACCTTGGTGAATTTATAACCTCCCACCTGAGGGTCTACCACTAATGCCAACTGGCCTGGATTGTCAACCCGGGGGGGTGATCCTCCCTGCTCCACACGATAGGCTGCTCCGACCAGCGTAAATAATGCGGTACGGCCGGTTCAACAGAGTTCACTGCTCGCTTATGAAGTTTCCGGTCGCGCTTATCCGAGCTAGTTGTGAAAACGTGATACTGCCCATTGTTCAACTGCTTTGGCTGGCTCTGATAACCCGACCGCTGCTGCTGCTGCTGTTGGTTGTAACCCCCTTGACCGTTCTGATTATCCTAGTTATTATTACCGCCCTGATTGAAACCTGAACCGGAAGCTCCATCGTGACCCGACCCATGGAAACCGGATCCTGAGCCACCACCTGACCCACGGTCATACCGGAAGGCATTAGAGTTTTTAAATTCCTGCATAATGTAACAATCCTTCCAAAGGTGGTTAGCCGGCGCCTCCTTCGTCCCGTGTTTTGGGCAAGGCTGATTCAGCAAATAGTTTAAGCGATCCGGGTTAGGATTTGGAGCCCCATTACGATTAGCCGCTTTACCTCTGCGCCGCTGACCCTTGTCCTGCGCATTAGTGTTAGCCACAAAGTCCATGCTGCCATCCGCTTTACACTTGCCTCCATTTCCATGGCCCGCCGGTTTGTATTGATGCCCCTTAGAGTTGCTATTCTTTTTTCCCTTCCCTGCTTCGTCATCGTCAGTCTCGGGATCCTTGGTACTATCAGAATTAGCATACTTCACTAAAGCGGCCATGAGAGTTCCCATGTCATTACAGAACCGCTTCATACGCCCCAACTTCTGCTTTAGAGGCTTAAACCGGCAGTTGCCCTCCAGGGTTAAGATCGCAGAGTCGGCATTGATCCTGTCAGACGAGTGCAAGACTTCAGAAACGCGGCGTACCCAATGGGTTGTTGACTCTCCGTCCTCCTGAACACAAGCCGCCAAGTCTACTATGGACTTAGGCTGCTTACACATGTCTTTGAAATTCTGGATAAACCGGGTCCGCAACTGGGCCCATGAACTGATAGAATTAGACGGCAGGCCCTTCAACCAAGTATGAGATGTGCCTTCAAGCATCATGGTGAAGTACTTTGCACACGCGGTCTCATCCACATCCAGCATCTCCATTGCCATCTCATAACTCTCTACCCACGCTTCTGGAGATAAATCAGCGGTGTAACTCGGCACCTTGCGCGGGCCCTTGAAGTCCTTGGGCAGGCGTACATTGCGTAAAGCGGGGACTAAACAGGGCACTCCCAAGCTAGATGCGACCCCTGGCCCGGCAGAGGTGGTAGGACGAACCGGTGTAAGCTGATCTGCCTCGTTCTGTGCTGCTAACTCGGCCTCCCTTCGTGCCCGGGCCCGGTCCACTACATCCTGAGCATCGTGAACACCACTGGCCGGGTTATTGCCACGGGCCGCTTCACGGCCCCGCGCATTGCTTGATATGGCCGGTTCATCCAGGCACCTACTATAGCTCCGGCTTGGACGAGGTGTGGAATGAATCCGATCGCGGCTGTATGAATATGCCTCCTGTTGAATCAAAGCGGTCCGGAGAAGTTCCTTAACCCGGCGCGTCTCTATTGCTTGCGGAGAGTCTCCTTCGACCGGGATAGCTTCTAATCGCGCAGCAGCTGTGACAAGATTGTCCATAGGATTGGAATAATGACCCGGAGGTGTCTGGACCGGTGGAGGAATCACAATGTTCTACCGAGGAGGTTCCATCAGGCGGGGTTGGACCGTCGCTCCTGGCCCTGGTGCCTCGACCCGGTTTACCTCCAGGTGCCCCGGCGGATTACTGGTTCCAGCTCCCAGAGTGTGAAAGAGATTTCAAGGGTCGAACCCTAACGGCAGGCGTGATCTGTGCTTCCGCTTCAAGACTTCCTGTGATGCGTTCTAGTCGAGCATGAGCTTATAGGCCTGGGCGTCCAAAGCGGCCCGCTCTACGGCCATCCTGTCCTTCTCTGCTGCCAGGTCGGCTTTGGCTTGTGCGATCTGCTCTCTCACCTTTGCAACCTCTGCATCATGGGCCTCCTGATCCGCCGGATTGGCCTCTGCCATAAGTACAGCTAGTGCATCAAACAGGTCAGACAGAACTTGAACCGGTGGGCGCACAAGGCCTCCTGCCCCTGTTGCCGCTGCCGCTGCTGATCCAGAGAACATTGCTGCTGCGGTCGAGGAGTGATTCGACGCCTGCGTACCGGCCATGAATATTCCAACCCGGTTGATCTGCTCAGGGGGGTCCGGAATACCGTCGCCATCGGAACAGCCCCTAATCTGGTCGTCTTGCAACTGGTACAATGATTCGGTCTCTCCGATCGAGGACTCATCACCGGAATAGACGACGGTCTCGCTACCGTATTCTGACTCGTCCCCATGCTCTCCTCCATGGATGACTCCCACGAAGGCATGCTTCACGGCCGGTTTAACTTGGGTAGATCTCGCACGCTGAGCCGTCTCGACGAGGTCGGTGCGGATGCCCGGCTCAGGCCCAGGCTCACCAATCTTGCCGATAAAAACGTGTATGCCACCAAAGGGGACCCGGTACCCGTACTCGATTGAGCCGGCTTCGGGACCCCATCCTGCATCGTCGATGTAGAGCTTGCCGCGACGACTCTTGGTCATCCGGCCCACGGCATAGCCTTCGATTCCTTTGAGCTTGCCCTCCAAGATCATCAAACCGTCGTGCGATAGCCCCACGGTGGGCGCCAACTGTCGTGGATTTGTCACGGCAGATGTCCTCGTGAAAGGACTTAGTCGTGGAGCCATCGCTACGGGTTAACTTGAAGGGGTTAAAGCGGACACAAAGACACAAGGGTTTATACTAGTTCGGCCCCTTCGATGAAGGTAAAAGCCTACGTCTAGTTGTGATGGAATTGATGTGGTTTCGATGGCTAGGGAGCAAACAAGCTTCGCCTAGGCTCGAGTTGTTGTTGTCTGTCCTTGAACCGCCGCCGGGTCGTCCCCTTATATACACGGGTGACGCCTGTCGATCCACAAAGTCCCACACCGGTTCATACTCGTATCCCGGTTGGTCTCTCTCTATTCCTAACTTACAATGCAAGTTTACATATCAAGCCGGTTTACGGCTACAGGTTCTAAACCGACTACAGGCCTTGGGCCTTCATCTGCTTAATCACCTTTAAACCACCAATGAAGCTAACCCGGCCCAAGTAGGCCGGTTCACACCCAGTGGTAATATCCCCAACAAACACCCAAAGGGCTTACTAGAGTCAATAATCTAGTTCACATCACCATGTGATTGACACCCAAAGAGTACTAAGGTGTGATCATGTTTTGCTTGTGAGAGAAGTTTAGTCAACGGGTTTGCCACATTCAGATCCGTATGTATTTTGCAAATTTCTATGTCTACAATGCTCTGCATGGAGCTACTCTAGCTAATTACTCCCACGTTCAATATATATCTAGATTGAGACTTAGAGTCATCTAGATCAGTGTCAAAGCAATTATCAACAATTCATAATCACCCAACTAGCATGACTCTAATATTACCACCTCTATATCTCAAAACAATTATCAAGTATCAAATTGATCATAGCATCCAATTCACTTTCTATGATAGTTTTTATTATACCCAACTTGGATGCCCATCATTCTAGGACCAATTTTATAACCATAGCAAATAACATGATGTTCTAAAAAACTCTCAAAATAATATAAGTGAAGCATGAGAGATTAACAATTTCTACAAAAGATATTAGTGAAGCACTAGAGCAAAACTATCTAACTCAAAAGATATAAGTGAATCACATAGAGTATTATAATAAATTCTAATCAAGTAGGATTCTCCCAGAAGGTGTGTACAGCAAGAATGATTGTGCTAATCTAGAAAGCAAAGACTAATATCATACAAGACGCTCCAAGAAAAACACATACCATGTGGCGAATAAAAATATAGCTCCAAGTAAAATTACCGATAAACGAAGACGAAAGAGGGGATGCCTTCCGGGAAATCCCCAAGCTTAGGCTTTTGGTTATCTTTGAATATCTTGGGGTGCCATGGGCATACCCAAGCTTAGGCTCTTGCCACTCCTTATTCCATAGTCCATCAAATCTTTACCCAAAACTTGAAAACTTCACAACACAAAACTCAACAGGAAATCTCATAAGCTCCGTTAGTGCAAGAAAGAAAAACCACCACATAAGGTACTGTAATGAACTCATTCTTTATTTATATTGCTGTTAAACCTACTGTATTCCAACTTCTCTATGGTTCATACCACTTGATACTAGCCATAGATGCATCAAAATAAGCAAACAACACACGGAAAACCGAACCTGTCAAAAATAGAACTGTCTGTAGCAATCTGTAACTCTAGAATACTTCTGGAACTCTAAAAATCCTACCAAAATAGGAAGTCTTGTGAGATTTGTCTATTGATCTACAGCAAAAAGAATAAACGCAAAATCACGTTTCTGTGAATTACTAAAATTATTTTCGTGCGCGCAAAGTTTCTGTTTTTCAGTAGAATCAATTAACTATCACCGTAGGTTATCCTATAGGTTCTACTTGGCACAAACACTAATTAAAACATAAAAACACATCTAAACAGAAGCTAGATGAAAAAATTATTACTAAACATAAGCAAAAATAAAAACAAAAAAGAAATTGGGTTGCCTCCCAACAAGCTCTATTGTTTAACGCCCCAAGCTAGGCATAAAAGCGAGGATAGATCTAAGTAGTGTCATCTTTGGCACTCAATTCATAAGTAGCTCGCATGATAGATTCATAAGGTAATTTAACTTTCTTTCTTGGAAAGTGCTCCTTGCCTTTCCTTAATGGAAATTGGAATCTAATATTCCTTTCCTTCATATCAATAATTACACCAATCGTTCTAAGGAAAGGTCTACCAAGAGTAATAGGACATGAAAGATTGCAATCTATGTCAAGAACAATAAAATCTATAGGAACATAATTCCTATTTGCAACAATAAGAACATCATTGATCCTTCCCATAGGTTTCTTAATGGTGGAATCCGCATGGTGCAAATTTAAAGAGCAATCATCAAGATCATGGAAACCTAGAATATCACATAAAGTTTTTGGAATCGTGGAAACACTAGCACCCAAATCACACAAAGCATAACACTCATGATCTTTAATTTTAATCTTTATAGTAGGTTCCCATTCATCATAAAGTTTTCTAGGTATGGAAACTTCCAAACTAAGTTTTTCCTCATAGGATTGCATCGAGGCATCAACGATATGTTTGGTAAAAGCTTTATTTTGACTATAAGCATGAGGAGAATTCAACACGGATTGCAACAAGGAAATACAATATATTAAAGAACAATTATCATAATTAAATTCCTTGAAATCCATAATAGTGGTTTCAATGCTATTTAAAGTCTTGACCTCTCCAATCCCACTTTTACCAAATTTAGCATCAAGATCTAAAAACTCTGAGTCATTGGGACGCCTTTTAACTAAAGTTGACTCATCTCCAGTCCCATCATTATTAAGATTCATATTGCAAAACAAATATTTAATAGGGGATACATCAATAACTTTTAGATCTTCATCATTATTTTCATGGAAACTAGAAGAACACGCTTTTACAAAGCAATCTTTCTTAGCATGCAATCTAGCGGTTCTTTCTTTGCACTCATCAATGGAAATTCTCATAGCTTTGAGAGACTCATTGATATCATGCTTAGGAGGAGTAGATCTAAGTTTCAAAGAATCAACATCAAGCGAAAGTCTATCAACGTTCCTAGCCAAATCATGAACTTTAAGCATTTTTTCTTCAAACAAAGCATTGAAATTCTTTTGAGAGATCATAAATTCTTTAACGCTACTCTCAAAATCAGAGGGCATCTTATTAAAATTTCCATAAGAGGTGTTGTAGGAATTTCCATAATTATTAGAGGAATTACTAGGGAACGGACTAGGATTAAAGTATCCTCTATAAGCATTGTTACAAAAATTATTCCTACCAACAAAATTCACATCCATAGATTCATTATTATTCTCAATCAAAGTAGACAAATGCATATCATTGGGATCAATAGGAGCACTCTTAGTAGCAAACAATTTCATAAGTTCATCCATCTTTCCACTCAAAACATTAATTTCTTCTATAGCATGCACTTTTTTACTAGTAGATCTTTCGGTGTGCCATTGAGAATAATTAGCCATAATGTTATCAAGGAGTTTAGTAGCTTCTCCTAAGGTGATTTCCATAAAAGTGCCTCCCGCGGCCGAATCTAAAAGATTTCTAGAAGCAAAATTTAATCCGGCATAAAAAATTGTATGATCATCCATAAGTTTAAACCATGAGTAGGGCAATTGTGAATCATCAATTTCATTCTTTCCCAAGATTGGGCAACATGCTCATGATCAAGTTGTTTAAAATTCATAATATCGTTCCTAAGAGAGATGATCTTAGCGGGAGGAAAATACATGGAGATAAAAGCATCTTTGCACTTATTCCATGAATCAATACTATTCTTAGGCAAAGACGGAAACCAAACTTTAGCACGATCTCTAAGTGAAAATGGAAATAACTTCAATTTAACAATATCATTATCCATATCTTTCTTCTTTTGCATCTCCCATAAATCAACAAAGTTGTTTAGATGGGTAGCGGCATCTTCACTAGGAAGGCCGGAGAATCGATCTTTCATAACAAGATTCAGCAAAGCAGCATTGATTTCACAAGACTCAACATCATTAAGAGGAGCAATCGGAGTACTAAGGAAATCATTATTATTGGTATTGGAAAATTCACACAATTTGGTATTATCTTGCGCCATCGCGACAAGCAATCCAACACACAAGCAAACAAAAAGGCAAACGGAAGAGAGAGAGGAGATTGGGAAAGAGAGGGCGAATAAAACGGCAAAGGTGAAGTGGGGGAGAGGAAAACGAGAGGCAAATGGCAAATAATGTAATGCGAGGGAGATGAGTTTGTGATGGGTACTTGGTATGTCTTGACTTGAGCGAAGACCTCCCCGGCAACGGTGCCAGAAATCCTTCTTGCTACGTCTTGAGCTTGTGTTGGTTTTCCTTGAAGAGGAAAGGGTGATGCAGCAAAGTAGCGTAAGTATTTCCCTCAGTTTTTGAGAAGCAAGGTATCAACCAGTAGGAGGCTTCTCAAAAGTCCCACGCACCTACACAAACAAACAAGAACCTCGCAACCAACGCAATAAAGGGGTTGTCAATCCCTTTATGACCACTTGCAAAAGTGAGATCTGATAGAGATAATATGGTAAGATAAATATTTTTGGTATTTTTATGATATAGATTGGAAAAGTAAAGGTGCAAATAAAAGTAGATGGTAAACTTATATGGTAAAAGATAGACCCGGGGGCCATAGGTTTCACTAGTGGCTTCTCTCAAGATAGCATAAGTGGTACGGTGGGTGAACAAATTACTGTCAAGCAATTGATAGAAAAGCGAATAATTATGAGATTATCTAGGCATGATCATGTATATAGGCATCACGTCCATGACAAGTAGATCGACTCCTGCCTGCATCTACTACTATTACTCCACACATTGACCGACTCCTGCCTGCATCTAGAGTATTATGTTCATAAAGAACAGAGTAACGCATTAAGAAAGATGACATGATGTAGAGGGATAAACTCATGCAATATGATATAAACCCCATCTTTTTATCCTTGATGGCAACAATACAATATGTGCCTTGCTGCCCCTGCTGTCACTGGGAAAGGACACCGCAAGATTGAACCCAAAGCTAAGCACTTCTCCCATTGCAAGAAAGATCAATCTAGTAGGCCAAACCAAACTGATAATTCGAAGAGACTTGCAAATATAACTTAATCACACATAAAAGAATTCAGAGGAGATTCAAATATTTCTCATAGATAAACTTGGTCATAAACCCACAATTCATCGGATCTCAAAAAACACACCACAAAAAGAGTTACATCGAATACATCTCCAAGAAGATTGAGGAGAACTTTGTATTGAGAATCAAAGAGAGAGAAGAAGCCATCTAGCTAATAACTATGGACCTGAAGGTCTGTGGTAAACTACTCACAACTCATCGGAGAGGCCTTGGAGATGATGTAGAGGCCCTCCGGCGGAGCGCCGGTGAAGGCTCCAAGATGGGATATCGCGGATACAGAAGGTTGCGGCAGTGGAATTAGGTTTTCATCGCATCTTCTGATGGTTTCAGGGTACGGGTGTATATATAGGAGGAAGAAGTAGGTTGGTGGATGCTCGAGGGGCCCACGAGGGTGGGGGCGCGCTCTCGGGCCGCCTCGCTTGTTGCTTGATGTCCACTCCAAGTCTCCTGGTTGGCATTTGTTCCAAAAAGATTGCTCCCGAAGGTTTCATCCCGTTTGGACTCTGTATGATATTCCTTTTCTTCGAAACACTGAAATAGGCAAAAAAACAACAATTCGGGCTGGGCCTCCGGTTAGTAGGTTAGTCCCAAAAATGATATAAAAGTGTAAAGTAAAGCCCATAAACATCCAAAACGGGTAATATAATAACATGGAACAATCAAAAATTATAGATACGTTGGAGACATATCAATGACCAGCATGATTAGCTTCCCCTCTAGTTGGTGTAGGCATCACTGGAACAGTTTTCTCTGATGTGCTACTTTCCAATTCGAGAGAAGGTACATTTACCTCATCAAGTTCTACTTTCCTTCCACTCACTTCTTTTGAGAGAAACTCCTTCTCTAGAAAGGACCCATTATCATCAACAAAGATCTTGCCTTCAGATCTGTGATGGAAGGTGTACCCAATTGTTTCTTTAGGGTATCCTATGAAGACACACTTCTCCGATTTGGGTTTGAGCTTATCAGGCTGAAGCCTTTTGACATAAGTGTCGCAACCCCAAATTTTAAGAAATGACAACTTAGGTTTCTTGCCAAACCATAGTTCATACAATGTCGTCCCAACGGATTTATAGGGTGCCTTATTTAACGTGAATGTGGTTGTCTCTAATGCATAACTCCAAAATGATAGTGGTAAATTGGTAAGAGACAACATATATTGCACTATATCTAATAAAGTGCGGTTACAATGTTCGGACACACCATTACGTTGTGGTGTTCCAGGTGGCGTGAGTTGTGAAACAATTCCACATTGTTTTAAATGAAGGCCAAACTCGTAACTCAAATATTCGCCTCTGCGATCAGATCGTAGAAACTTTACTTTCTTGTTACGATGATTCTCCACATCACTCTGAAATTCTTTGAACTTTTCAAATGTTTCAGAATTGTGTTTCATTAAGTAGATATACCCATATCTGCACAAATCATCTATGAAGGTCAGAAAATGACGATATTTGTAGCTTGCTTCAACACTCATCGGACTGCATACATCGGTATGTATAATTTCCAATAAGTCATTAGCTTGCTCCATTCTTTCGGAGAACGGAGTTTTAGTCATCTTTCCCATGAGGCATGGTTCGCAAGTATCAAACGATTCACAATAAAGTGATTCCAAAAGTTCATCTTGAATAGAGTTTCTTCATGCGCTTTACACCAATATGACCTAAATGGCAATGCAGCGAGTATGCTGCACTATCATTATCAACTTTACAACTTTTGGCATCAATATTATGAATATGTGTATCACTACGACCGAGATTCAGTAAACCATTTACATTGGGTGTATGACCATAGAAGGTTTTATTCATGTAAACAGAACAACAATTATTCTCTGACTTAAGTGAATAATCGTATCGCAATAAACATGATCCAATCATATTCATGCTCAATGCAAACACCAAATAACACTAATCCCAAAGGTAGAGAGAGTGTGCGATGGTGATCTTATCAACCATGGAATTACTTCCAACACACATCGTCACCTCGCCCTTAACTAGTCTCTGTTCATTTTGCAATTGTTGTATCGAGTTATTAATCTTAGCAACTGAACCGATATCAAATACCCAGGGGCTACTATGAACACTAGTAAAGTACACATCAATAACATGTATATCAAATATACCTTTGTTCACTTTGCCATCCTTCTTATCCGCCAAGTATTTGGGATAGTTCCGCTTCCAGTGACCATATCCTTTGCTGTAGAAGCACTCAGTTTCAGGCTTAGGTCTAGTTTTGGGTTTCTTCATGGGAGTGGCAACTTATTTGCCATTCTTCTTGAAGTTCCTTTTCTTTCCCTTTTGCCCTTTTCCTTGAAACTAGTGGTCTTGTTAACCATCAACATTTAATGCTCTTTCTTGATTTCTAGCTTCGCTGATTTCAGCATCGCGAAGAGCTCAGGAATCATTTCCGTCATCCCTTGCATATTATAGTTCATCACGAAGTTCTATTAGCTTGGTGAGGGTGACTAGAGAACTCTGTCAATCACTATCTTATTTGGAAGATTAACTCCCACTTGATTCAAGTGATTGTACTACCTAGACATTCTGAGCATATGCTCACTAGCTGAGCTATTCTCCTCCATCTTGTAGGCAAAGTACTTGTCAGAGACATGGGCATGAGTCTAAAATACTAATTTCAGCTCTTGGAACATCCCATATGATCCGTTGCATTCAAAACAGATTTTGAAGTCCCGGTTCTAAGTCGTAAAGCATGGCGCACTAAACTATCAAGTAGTCATCATATTGAGCTTGCCAAACGTTCATAACATCTGCATCTGCTCCTGCAATAGGTCTGTGACCTAGCGGTGCATCATGTACCTAATTCTTCTTTGCAACAATGAGGATAATACTCATATCACGGACCCACTCCACATCATTGCTACTATCATCTTTCAACTTAGTTTTCTCTAGGAACATATCAAAAACATAGTCAAGCTACAGCTCGAGCTATTGATCTACAACACAATTTGCAAATACTATCAGGACTAAGTTCATGATAAATTAAAGTTCAATTAATCAAATTACTTAAGAACTCCCACTTAGATAGACATCCCTCAAGTCATCTAAATGATACATGATCCAAATCAACTAAACCATGTCCAATCATCACGTGAGACGGAGTAGTCATCAATGGTGAACATCTCTATGTTGATCATATCTACTATATGATTCACGTTTGATCCTTCGGTCTCCAGTGTTCCAAGGCCATGTCTGTACATGCTAGGCTAATCAAGTTTAACCCGAGTAGTTCGCATGTGCAAAATTTTCTTGCACCCGTTGTATGTGAACATAGAGCCTATCACACCTGATCATCACGTGGTGTCTCAGCACGAAGAACTGTTGCAATGGTGCATACGCAGGGAGAACACTCATACCTTGAAATTTTAGTTAAGGGGTCATCTTATAATGCTACCGTCGTACTAAGCAAAATAAGATGCATAAAGATAAACATCATATGAAATCAAAATATGTAACATGATATGACCATCATCATCTTGTCCTTTTGATCTCCATCTCCAAAGAATCATCATGATCTCCATCGTCACCGGCTCGACACCTTGATCTCCATCGTTGCGTCGTGGTCGTCTCGCCAACTATTGATTCTACAACTATCGCTACCGCATAGTGATAAAGTAAAGCAATTACATGGTGTATGCATTTCACACAATAAAGAGACTACCATAAGGCTCCTGCGGGTTGCCGATAACTTCTACAAAACATGATCATCTCGTACAATAACGTATATCACATCATGTCTTGACCATATCACATCACAACATGCCCTTCAAAAACAAGTTAGATGTCATCTACTTTGTTGTTGCATGTTTTACGTGGCTGCTACGGGCTTCTAGCAAGAACCGTTCTTACCTACGGCACAAAAACCACAAGGTGATTTATCAAGTCTGCTGTTTTAACCTTCAACAAGGACTAGCCGCAGTCAAATTTAATTCAACTAAAGTAGAAGAAATAGACACCCGCCAGCCACCTTTATGCAAAACTAGTTGCATGTCTGTCGGTGGAACCGGTCTCATGAACGTGGTCATGTAAGGTTGGTCCGGGCTGTTTCATCCAACAATACCGCTGAATCAAAATAAGCATTGTAAGCAGTATGACGATCACCACCCAAAACTCTTTGTGTTCTACTCGTGCGTATCACGCATAGATCTAGCTCTTTTACCACTGTTGGGAAACATAGCATGCAATTCCAAAACATATCCTATGCTCACGCAACATCTATCTAGGTGATGCATAGCAACAAGAGGGGGAGAGTTTGTATATGTACCCTTGTAGACCGAAAGCGGAACCGTTTGACAACGCGGTTGATGTAGTCGAACTTCTTCTCGTTCCGACCGATCAAGCACCGAACATACGGCACCTCCAAGATCTGCGCATGTTCAACTTGATGACGTCCTTAGAACTCTTGATCCAGCAGAGTGTCGAGGAAGTAGATGAGTTCCGTCAGCACGACGGCCTGGTGATAGTGATGGTGAAGTGATCCACGCAGCGCTTCGCCTAAGCACTACGAGAATATGACCGGAGGCGTAAACTATGGAGGGGGCGCCGCACACAGCTAACAATAGTTGATGTTGTGTTCTAGGCAGCCCTCCCCACGTATATATAGGTGGTAGGGGGAGGGGAACAGCCCTGGGGCACCCCAAGTAGGAGGAATCCTACTTGGGGGTCTAGTCCAATTCGCCCCCCCCCCCCCTACCATATTTTCGGAGGGGGAGGAAGGAGGAGAGAGGAGGGAAGGAAGGGGGAGGCCAAATCCCTCCCCTTCCTTCTCTCTTCCCTCTTTCCTTCCTCCTTTGGTTTGGCCCATATGGGGGGCGCAGCAGCCCCTGCTGGCTGTTGCGTTTCCCCTCTTGGCCCATTAGGCCCATATGTTTGCCGGGGGGTGCCCGGAACCCCTTCTGCTGACCCGATATGTACCCGATACACCCCGGAACACTTCCGGTGTCCGAATACCATCGTCCTATAGATCAATCTTTACATGTCGACCATTTCGAGACTCCTTAATTTTCATGACTGCGATCTCGTTCGGGACTCTGAACAACATTTGGTCACCAAATCACATAACTCATATAATACAAAATCATCATCGAACGTTAAGTATGCGAACCCTACAGGTTCGAGAACTATGTAGACATGACCGAGGCACCTCTCCGGTCAATAACCAATAGCGGAACCTGAATGCTCGTATTGGCTCCCACATATTCGACGAGGATCTTTACCAGCCGAACCATTATGCCAACATATGTTATTCCCTTTGTCATCGGTATGTTACTTGCCCGAGATTTGATTGTCGGTATCTTTATACCTAGTTCAATCTCTTTATGGTCAAATCTCTTTACTCGTTCTGTAATACATCTTCCTGCAACTAACTCATTAGTTACTTTGCTTGCAAGGCTTCTTATAATGTGTATTCTCGAGAGGGCCCAGAGATACCTCTCCGATACTCGGAGTGACAAATCCTAATCTCGATCTATGCCGACCCAACAAACACCTTTGGAGATACCTGTAGAGCATCTTTATAATCACCCAGTTACGTTGTGATGTTTGATAGCACACAAGGCATTCCTCCAGTATCCAGGAGTTGCATAATCTCATAGTCGAAGGAATATGTATTTGACATGAAGAAAGCAATAGCAATAAAACTGAACGATCATAATCCTAAGCTAACAGATGGGTCTTGTCCATCACATCATTCTCCTAATGATGTGATCGCGTTCATCAAATGACAACACATGTCTATGGTTAGGAAACTTAACCATCTTTGATTAACGAGCTAGTCTAGTAGAGGCTTACTAGGGACACGGTGTTTTGTTTGTGTATCCACACATGTATCAAGTTTCTGGTTAATACAATTCTAGCATGAATAATAAACATTTATCATGAGATAAGGAAATATGAAATAAAAAATTTATTATTGCTTCTAGGGCATATTTCCTCCAGTCTCCCACTTGCACTAGAGTCAATAATCTAGTTCACATCGCCATGTGATTTAACACCAATAGTTCACATTGTCATGTGATTAACACCCAAAGTTCACATCGCCATGTGACCAACACCCAAAGGGTTTACTAGAGTCAATAATCTAGTTCACATCGCCATGTGATTAACACCCAAAGAGTACAAAGGTGTGATCATGTTTTGCTTGTGAGAGAAGTTTAGTCAACGGGTCTGCCACATTCAGATCCGTATGTATTTTGCAATTTTCTATGTCTACAATGCTCTGCATGGAGCTACTCTAGCTAATTACTCCCATGTTCAATATGTATCTAGATTGAGACTTAAAGTCATCTAGATCCATGTCAAAGCTTGCATCGACGCAACTCTTTACGATGAACTCTTTATCACCTCCATATCCGAGAAACATTACCTTAGTCCTCTTTCAGGTAACTAAGGATAATTTTGACCGATGTCCGGTGATCTACTCCTGGATAACTATTGTACCCCCTTGCAGAACTCATGGCAAGGTACACAACAGGTTTGGTACACAGCATTACATAATTTATAGAACCTATGGCTGAGACATAGGGAATGACTTTCATTCTCTTTTTATCTTCTGTCGTGGTCCGGTTTTGAGTCTTTACTCAACTTCACACCTTAAAATATAGGCAAGAACTCCTTCTTTGGCTGATCCATTTTGAACTCCTTCAAAATCTTTTCAAGGTATGTACTCATTGAAAATCTTATCAAGCGTCTTGATCTATCTCTATAGATCTTGATGCCCAATATGTAAGCAGATTTACCGAGATCTTTCATTAAAAAATTCTTAGTCAAGTATACTTTTATGCTATCCTGAAATTCTATATCATTTCCAATCAACAATATGTGATCCACATATAATATTAGAAATGCTACAGAGCTCCCACTCACTTTCTTGTAAATACAGGATTCACTGTAAGTCTGTATAAAACCATATGCTTTGATCACCTCATCAAAGCGTATATTCCAACTCCGAGATGCTTGCACCGGTCCATAGATGGATCGCGGGAGCTTGCACACCTTTTTAGCACCTTTAGGATCGACAAAACCTTCTCGTTGCATCATGTATAACTCTTCTTAGAGATATCCATTTAAGCAATGCAGTTTTGACATCCATTTGCCAGATTTCATAAACATAAAATGTGGCAATTGCTAACATGATTCGGACAGACTTAAGCATTGCTAGGGGTGAGAAAGTCTCATCATAGTCGACTCCTTGAACTTGTCGAAAACCTTTTGCAACAAGTCGAGCTTTATAGACAGTAACATTACCATAAGCGTCAATCTTATTCTTAAAGAACCATTTATTCTCTATGGCTCGCCGATCATCGGGCAAATCCACCAAAGTCCACACTTTGTTCTCATACATGGATCATATCTCAAATTTCATGGCCTCAAGCCATCTGTCGAAATCTAGGCTCATCATAGCTTCTTCATAGTTCGTAGGTTCGCCTTGGTCTAGTAACATGACTTCCAGGACAGGATTACCATACCACTCTAGTGCGAATCATGCTCTGGTCGACCTATGAAATTCAGTAGTAACTTGATCTGAAGTTTCATGATCATCATGACTAGCTTCCCCTCTAGTTGGTGTAAGCATCACGGGAACAGATTTTTCTGATGTACTACATTCAATTCGAGAGAAGGTAAATTTACCTCATCAAGTTCTACTTTCCTTCCACTCACTTCTTTTGAGAGAAACTCCTTCTCTAGAAAGGACCCATTATCATCAACAAAGATCTTGCCTTCAGATCTGTGATGGAAGGTGTACCCAATTGTTTCTTTAGGGTATCCTATGAATATGCACTTCTCCCGTTTGGGTTTGAGCTTATCAGGCTGAAGCCTTTTGACATAGATGTCGCGACCCCAAATTTTAAGAAACGATAACTTAGGTTTCTTGCCAAACCACAGTTCATACAATGTCGTCTCAACGGATTTATACAGTGCCTTATTTAACGTGAATCCGGCTATCACTAATGCATAACCCCAAATCGATAGTGGTAAATCGGTAAGAGACATCATATATCGCACTATATCTAATAAAGTGCGGTTACGACGTTCGGACACACCATTACGCTGTGGTGTTCCAGGTGGCGTGAGTTGTGAAACAATTCCACATTGTTTTAAATGAAGGCCAAACTCGTAACTCAAATATTCGCCTCCGCGATCAGATCATAGAAACTTTACTTTCTAGTTACGATGATTCTCCACTTCACTCTGAAATTCTTTGAACTTTTCAAATGTTTCAGACTTGTGTTTCATTAAGTAGATATACCCATATCTGCACAAATCATCTGTGAAGGTCATAAAATGACGATATCTGCCGCATGCTTCAACACTCATCGGACCGCATATATCGGTATGTATTATTTCCAATAAGTCATTAGCTCGCTCCATTGTTCCGGAGAATGGAGTTTTAGTCATCTTGCCCATGAGGCATTGTTCGCAAGTATCAAACGATTCATAATAAAGTGATTCGAAAAGTTCATCTTGCATGGAGTTTCTTCATGCGCTTTACACCAATATGACCTAAACGGCAGTGCTACGAGTATGCTGCACTATCATTATCAACTTTACATCTTTTGGCATCAATATTATGAATATGTGTATCACTACAACCAAGATTCAAAAAACCATTTACATTGGGTGTATGACCATAGAAGGTTTTATTCATGTAAACAGAACAACAATTATTCTCTAACTTAAATGAATAATCTTATCGCAGTAAACATGATCCAATTATATTCATGCTCAACACAAACACCAAATAACACTAATCCCAAAGGTAGAGGGAGTGTGCGATGGTGATCTTATCAACCATGGAATTACTTCCAACACACATCGTCACCTCACCCTTAACTAGTCTCTGTTCATTTTGCAATTCCAGTTTCGAGTTATTAATCTTAGCAACTAAACCGATATCAAATACCCAGGGGCTACTATGAACACTAGTAAAGTACATATCAATAACATGTATATCAAATATACCGTTGTTCACTTTGCCATCCTTCTTATCCGCCAAGTATTTGGGGTAGTTCCGCTTCCAATGACCCTATCCTTTGTAGTAGAAGCACTCAGTTTCGGGCTTAGGTCTAGCTTTGGGTTTCTTCATGGGAGTGGCAACTTATTTGCCATTCTTCTTGAAGTTCCCTTTCTTTCCCTTTTGCCCTTTTCCTTGAAACTAGTGGTCTTGTTAACCATCAACATTTGGTGCTCTTTCTTGATTTCTACCTTCACTGATTTCAGCATCACGAAGAGCTCGGGAATCGTTTTCTCATCCCTTGCATATTATAGTTCATCACGAAGTTCTATTAGCTTCGTGAGGGTGACTAGAGAACTCTGTCAATCACTATCTTATCTGGAAGATTAACTCCCACTTGATTCAAGTGATTGTACTACCCAGACATTCTGAGCATATGCTCACTGTCTGAGCTATTCCCCTCCATCTTGTACGCAAAGTACTTGTCAGAGACACGGGCATGAGTCTGAAATACCAATTTCAGCTCTTGGAACTTCTCATATGATCTGTTGCGTTCAAAATAGTTTTTGAAGTCCCGATTCTAAGCTGTAAAGCATGGCACACTAAACTATCAAGTAGTCATCATATAGAGCTTGCCAAACGTTCATAACGTCTGCATCTGCTCCTGCAATAGGTCTGTGACCTAGTGGTGCATCAAGGACATAATTCTTTTGTGCAACAATGAGGATAATACTCATATCACGGACCCACTCCGCATCATTGCTACTATCATCTTTCAACTTAGTTTTATCTAGGAACATATCAAAAACATAGTCGAGCTACAGCCCGAGCTATTGATCTACAACATAATTTGCAAATACTATCAGGACTAAGTTCATGATAAATTAAAGCTCAATTAATCAAATTACTTAGAACTCCCACTTAGATAGACATCCCTCAAGTCATCTAAATGATACATGATCCACATCAACTAAACCATGTCCGATCATCATGTGAGATGGAGTAGTCATGAATGGTGAACATCTCTATGTTGATCATATCTACTATATGATTCACATTCGACCTTTCGGTCTCAAGTGTTCCAAGGCCATGTCTGTACATGCTAGGCTCATGAAGTTTAACCCGAGTATTTCGCATGTGCAAAATTTTCTTGCACCCATTGTATGTGAACGTAGAGCCTATCACACCTGATCATCACGTGGTGTCTCAGCACGAAGAACGGTTGCAATGGTGCAGACGCAGGGAGAACACTCATACCTTGAAATTTTAGTTAAGGGGTCATCTTATAATGCTACCGTCGTACTAAGCAAAATAAGATGTATAAAGATAAACATCACATGCAATCAAAATATGTGACATGATATGGCCATCATCATCTTGTGCTTTTGATCTCCATCTCCAAAGAATCATCATGATCTCCATCGTCACCAGCTCGACACCTTGATCTCCATCATTGCGTCGTGGTCGTCTCGCCAACTATTGCTTCTACAACTATGGCTACCGCATAGTGATAAAGTAAAGCAATTATATGGTGTATGCATTTCATACAATAAAGAGACAACCATAAGGCTCCTGTCGGTTGCTGATAACTTTTACAAAACATGACCATCTCATACAATAACGTATATCACATCATGTAGCGACCTGACCCGAATGGATCACGTCTACTGTGCTACGGTGTCATCCCTGGATCAGTAATGCTGACACCACACAGTACATCGAGGTTTTATAGCAGAGTTGCAATCACACACTTATTACATCGATGGCTCAAAAAGAACTTATTACAATAAATATGGCTGAAGGCCATCTAATATCGATAACAGCGGAAGACTCGGAAGATAAGTGAGTCCATCAACTCCATCGGCATCACTGAGTATAGAACCACGACCTAAACGCACCTCAATCGTCGTCTGAAAAGTCTGCAACATTAACGTTGCAGCCCGAAAACGGGTCAGCACATGGAATATGCTGGCAATGTAACACATAGAGAGTAATGAAACAATAAGCCTATACTACATGCATTATGGCTGGTGGTAAGGCTCTATGGTTACAGTTTTGCGAAAAGCCAATTTTTCCCTACATCAAAGGAATAATTTTGTTTAACTATCATGGTGGTTGTTAAACATTGAGAATGGTTGACAGCATCCTCAATCCCAATTTAAAAGTACTCATTAAAACCCAATAGCTTTTATTAGAGGTAACATGTTGAGATTCACAAAGATATTCAAGTACTAGATACTCAAAATGTCCATAACCGGGGACACGGCTAATCATGATTAGTTTGTCACTCTGCAGAGGTTTGCGCACTTTTCCCCACATGACTCGATCGCCTCCGTTTGTTTTCTCGCACTACATGGTGTTTGAGAAACGGATGACCGAGACATAGTCTTTCAGAAGCACTAGCACCTTACATGTGGGGTAGACCGGTACACCTACATCCCCTACATCTGCTAGTCCACCCCGTAAGAGTTCGCACAACTTAGTCAACTATGCTAGAGCCCATAGTAGCATGTGGCTGCACACGGAAGTTTCTAGCATGAAAGATCTTATGATCCCTTTGAGCCTGGGTGGCGGTCCAAAAAAAAACAGGCAAGTCCTGATAGACATCAGGTGCCTCAATCCACCCAGATGTGTGTTTAGGTTGCCACCTTAGATAAGCCATTAATTAACAATCTCACATCTGTCATGGATATTCACTCACCCAATCCACGTCTACTAGCATAGCATAGCATAATAAGCAAACGTAGAAGTAACTTCCAAGGTTTCATAAGTAACAGGTAATAGGTACTACCTCATCTACTTCCCATCCCACAATTTAATTAGATCCTAACAATGCAAGTGTTTGAGGGTTTGATCTAATGCAATAAAACTGGGTAGTAGGAAAGATATGATCAAGTGTTACTTGCCTTGCTGATGATCCGCGAGTCCTAGGGTTTCGAAGTAACAAGCGGCGCAATCCGGGTAATCTATCGCAGACAAACAACAAGCATACAATAAGTACTCATCTAATGCACAGGGAAATCTCGAATAAAAGATCTAACCAGAGAGTTCAAATTAAGAACCCTGGTTGCAAAAGAATCGAATCAAATAAAGCATCGAAAGTCAAACGACGAAAGAAAACAACTCGGTTCTAGCAAGTTGAAACTAGGTCAAAATTTTACAGTAACAAAATTAGTTTAAGTTGGTTAGTCGGAACGGCGGTTTCGAGGCGAAACTCCAGGCATTTGAATCACCTGATTCCGATAAACGAGCAAGAAGATAGACTAGAAAGAAGATCGGATCTGAAATCACGATCGGAAGAATCGCGGAATAAATCCGACGAGAAAAGAGAACGACGAACGATTAAACGAACGGACGTTCATTAACCTAGAAGAATCCGGTGATCACGTTCGTTAGGACGAACGGTCCGGCGAACGGTAAAAAGGCAACTAAATCGGAGAAGAAAACGAATCCGATCTAGGGTTTCGGAGAATAAATCCGAACGAAAAACTGATCTAGAAAACCGGAACGGTTTAGAGAAGAAAAGAATCGGAACGATTAGAAGAAAACGATCCGAGAAAAGAAAAGGTGACGCGGCGCGGGGCTAGTACCTCGAAGAGCGAGGGGCTCCGGCGGCGGCGTAAGGCGGCGGCGGCGTTGGGTGTGGGGTGGCGCGGTGGTGAGGCGGCGGCGGCGTTGGGTGGCGCGGTGGTGAGGCGGCGCGGCGTTGGGTGGCGCGGTGGTGAGGCGGAGGAGACGAGAGGTGTTGGTTTGATGGTTTAGAGGGGGGGGTGCTTGGGTATTTATATTGGGGAGGGGAGGGTTTTTGCTTGGGGTAGGGGGCAAGAAATAGATTAGGATTAGGAATAGATCTAGGATTAGATACGGAATAAACGAAGTAGGAAAAGAGTCCTACTAGGACAAGGAAAAAGGAGTGGCTCCCTGGCCCCCTTGGTGCGTGCGCGCGCGGTGGCCTTGGCCTTGGCCGGCCGGCGGCTAGCAGCTTGGGCCTTTGGCCCAAGGCGCTGCAGTTTTTTTTTTAAACGGTCTCGCGCGCAGAGCGACAAAATAAAAAAAATCTAAACGAACTCCAAAATTAATACAGTAAACTTTCCCCGACTCCTAAAAATGAGTCGAACAAAAATGAACTTTACTCGGGGCCTAAATGCAATTTTTTTTTAAAACACGCATTTTTCCCTAAGGCAAATAAAACGCAAATAAAACTCCGGCAAAACCAAAATGGGTTTATTTATTAAATCCTCATTATTCCTAAATTTGGGAAAGTCATATTATTCCCTCTCTCAAAATTTTTATAGGAAAACTTTATGAAGATAATTAAATAAATCCAAATGATCCTATTTTCAAAATTTGAGAAATCCCAAATATGAAAATAATGAAACTTCCAACTCTCTCCGAGGGTCCTTGAGTTGCGTGAAATTTTCTAGGATCGGAAAATGCGAGAAAAACATGATATGCATGATGACCTAATGTATAACATTCCAAATTGAAAATTTGGGATGTTACAAACCTACCCCCTTAAGATGAATCTCGCCCTCGAGATTCGGGTTGGCTAGAAAATAGGTGAGGGTGGTCCTTGAGCAAAACTTCCTCTCTTTCCCAGGTGGCTTCATCCTCAGTGTGGTGGCTCCACTGAACTTTACAAAACTTGATAACTTTGCTGCGGGTAACCCTGCTGGCATAATCGAGAATCTTAACAGGTTTTTCCTCATATGTCAAGTCATCCTTCAACTGAATTGCTTCCAGTGGCACTGTGTCTCTTAACGGTACCTCTGCTATCTCTGGGTGGCATTTCTTCAACTGAGAAACATGGAATACATCATGAACTCCTGACAGTCCTTCTGGCAATTCCAACTTATAAGCAACTTCTCCCATACGTTGCAAAATCTTATACGGTCCAACGAAACGGGGTGCTAACTTTCCTTTAACTCCAAAACGCTTAACTCCTCGAAGCGGGGATACTCTGAGATATACTCTGTCTCCAACTTCATACTCAATCGTTTTGCGCTTTGAATCGGCATAGCTCTTCTGTCTGGACTGGGCTACCTTGAGCCTGTCTCGAATCAACTTAACCTTCTGTTCAGACTCCTTAATCAAATCTGGTCCAAAGAATTGACGGTCTCCAACTTCATTCCATGATAACGGTGTCCTGCACCTCCTTCCGTATAAAGCTTCGAAAGGGGCCATCTTCAAACTGGTTTGGTAAGTATTGTTATAAGAAACTCCGCATACGGTAAATTATCATCCCAGCTAGATCCATAATCTAGTGCACAAGCTCTCAGAATATCTTCCAAAATCTGATTGACTCTCTCAGTCTGTCCATCGGTCTGTGGGTGGAAAGCTGTACTGAATTCCAATCTAGTTCCCAATGTCTCGTGCAACTGGTTCCAAAATTTCTAGGTAAACTGGGTTCCTCTATCTGATACGATGCTCCTCGGAACTCCGTGTAAACACACAATTCTGGTCATGTATATCTTTGCCAACTTAGCACTGCTATAGGTGGTCTTGACTGGAATGAAATGAGCTACCTTTGTTAAACGGTCGACTATAACCCAAATCGAGTCATATCCTGAACGGGTCTTTGGCAAACCTGTGATGAAATCCATGCCTAGTTTATCCCACTTCCATTCGGGTATCGGCAACGGTTGTAACAATCATGCTGGCTTCTGATGTTCTGCCTTTACTCTCTGACATACATCGCAAATAGCTACATATTCCGCAATATCCTTCTTCATTCCGGTCCACCAGAAAGTGTTCTTCAAATCCAAATACATCTTGGTATTTCCTGGGTGAATCGAATAGGGTGAATCATGGGCTTCTTGTAAAATCAACTTCCTGATTTCTGGGTTATTGGGCACATAAACACAGTCTTCAAACCATAGGGTATCGTGTTCATCCTCACGAAATCCTTTAGCCTTTCCTTTGACCATTTTCTCCTTTATAGAGGCAACTTCCTTATCTGCCTTTTGGGCTTCTCTGATTTTGTCCATCAGTGTCGACTGAATCTCCAATGTTGCTACGTAGCCTCTCGGAACTATTTCCAAACATAGCTCTCGAAGGTCCTCGGCTAACTCATTGGGTATTCCTCCCATCATTAGGGTATTGACGTGGCTCTTACGGCTCAATGCGTCTGCTACGACATTAGCCTTTCCGGGGTGATAATGCAATCTCATATCATAATCCTTGATAAGTTCTAACCATCTCCTTTGTCTGAGATTCAATTCCTTCTGTGTGAAGATGTACTTCAAACTCTTGTGATCCGTATATACTTCACAATGATTTCCAATGAGAAAATGTCTCCACGTCTTCAGGGCATGCACAACGGCTGCTAACTCCAAATCATGAGTGGCATAATTCAACTCATGGGGCTTAAGTTGTCGTGAAGCATATGAAACAACTCTTCCTTCCTGCATAAGCACTGCTCCAAGTCCTCGACGTGAAGCGTCGCAATACACCTCATAATCCTTAGTCTGATCTGGCAATATCAAAACTGGTGAGGTAACCAATCTTTTCTTCAACTCCTGGAAACTTGCCTCACAGTCCTCAGTCCATATGAATTTGTTATCCTTTTTCAACAATTCAGTCATAGGCTTAGCAATCCTTGAGAAATTCTCAATGAATCTTCGGTAGTATCCTGCGAGTCCAAGAAAACTCCGAATCTCTCCAACTGTCGTTGGTGCTTCCCAATTAGTTACGGTCTCAACCTTTGTGGGGTCAACTGCTATTCCTTCTCCGGATATAACATGTCCGAGAAATCCAACTTCCTTTAGCCAAAACTCACATTTGCTGAATTTGGCATATAACTGATGTTCCCTTAATTTCTCCAAAACCAAACGCAAATGTTCCTTATGCTCCTCTTCATTCTTTGAATAAAATAGGATGTCATCAATGAACACTACGACGAACTTATCCAAAAACTCCATAAACACTTTGTTCATCAGGTTCATAAAATAGGCAGGTGCGTTAGTCAATCCAAATGACATAACGGTATACTCGTACAGTCCATATCTCGTGGTAAATGCAGTCTTGGGTATGTCTTGCTCCCGAATCTTCAACTGATGGTACCCCGATCGCAAGTCGATCTTGGAAAACACTTTGGCTCCTTGCAAACGATCAAACAGATCATTTATCATTGGTAGTGGGTACTTGTTCTTGATTGTTACCGCATTCAATTCACGATAATCAACAACCATTCTCAAAGATCCATCCTTCTTCTCCACTAACAAAACGGGTGATCCCCAAGGTGAAGAGCTTGGGCGTATATAACCTTTATCCAATAGCTCCTTAATCTGCTTCTTGATTTCTGCCAAATCTTGTGCTGGCATCCTGTATGGTCGTTTCGATTTCGGGCCTGTTCCTGGCAATAGTTCAAATCAAAACTCAATGTCTCTATCCGGTGGCATGCCTGGCAACTCTTCCGGAAATACATCAGGAAAATCCTTCACCACTGGTACTTCTTCCTGCACCACTCCTGATAAGCAATTCACTTGTGTCCTGTTTGGCACATGCCGGGATACATACTTGATCCTTCTTCCTTCTGGTGTGGTAAGCAAAATTGTCTTACTGGCGCAATCGATGTTTCCTCCATACATCGACAGCCAATCCATACCAAGAATCACATCCAGACCTTGGGATTCCAGAATAATTAAATCCGTTGGGAATACATGCCTTCCTATACTCAATGGTACTTGAAAACATCCTTGTCTGGCCATGTATTCTGCTCCTGGCGAGCTTACTAGCATAGGTGTTTTAAGAATCCTAGTGGGCAGGCTATGCTTTTCCACAAATCCCCTTGATATGTATGAAGGCGATGCACCAGTATCAAAAAGAACGAGTGCAGTAAATGACTTAACCAAAACTTACCGATTACTGCATCGGGCTGATCTTCAATCTCCTCAACATTAACGTGGTTCACCTGTCCCCTATTGAAAGGGTTCGGCTTCTTCCCAGAGCTTCCATTGCCATTTCCATTCTGGCCTTCAGGACATTCATTGGCATAATGTCCGGTCTTCGAACACTTGAAACAGGTGACTTGACTCAGGTCTCTCTTGGTTGGGGTTGATGGGGTTGTTCGGTTCTGGCCGTTGCTTCCTCCATTCCCATTACCATTCTTGTGGCCATTATGGTTGTGCGAGCTACCTCCTCCATGGGTGTGCTGAAACTTAAATCCCGGTTTAGGGGTAAAACGGGGCTTCTGCTGGGCTCCAGAGTTATACTTCCCCTGTCCATACTTCCTCTTACGGTTCTCAATCTGCTGTTGCTTCCCTTCAATCATGATGGCACGATCTACTAACTCCTGGTAGTTGTTGAAACTTGCTACCATCAACGGCATGCTGAACTCATCATTCAGTCCTTCTAGAAACTTCTCCTGCTTAGCTACCTCCGTAGCAACGTCATCTGGGGCATAACGGGCTAGCTTACTAAACTCCTCCACATACTGGCCAACAGTCCTTCCTCCTTGGCGTAAGTTGCGAAACTCACGCTTCTTTATGGCCATAGCTCCTGCTGAAACATGGGCAGTGCGGAAAGCTTGCTGAAATTGATCCCATGTGACAGTGTCTACCGGGTATGTGGCTGTGAAATTCTCCCACCATGCGGCTGCGGGTCCTTCAAGCTGATGTGCTGCAAACTTCACTCTTTCTCCATCTGTGCATCCTGCAGTGGTCAACTCCCTTCCTATCTTGCGGAGCCAATCATCTGCTACAATCGGCTCGGTGCTACTGGAGTACACCGGCGGATTTAGTCTAAGGAAACGAGTCAAATGATCCGCAGGTGGTGGTGGTGGGTTGTTGTTGTTGTTGTGCTGATTCTGAACTAACATCTGCATCAATTGATTCTGCTGCTGGATCAACTGAGTGAGCTCTGGTGGAAATCCATTGTCACGTCTCGGAGGCATCTGATGGGTTTAGAAAAGAAGAGAATTTTAGAATAGAATGAGGTCTAAGGGGAATCACTACCCAAATGCACATGAGCAAAAGCACACAAAATCACTCCATTCAATCAAACAAGGCTTACAACGATCTATCTATCGCAAGTGCGTGTACTATAATGTTTACATGGGGGAAATACTACTAATATGTGGGGGACTTCTAGAAATTTGAACTGGTGGAAGATTCCATGATGTCTGCTCCAGCTTCGTCTTCAAAATCGGGTTCACTTGGATCCGAATCGGTGTCGTCGAGGATGATGTAGTCGTCTGGACATGCGACGTACTTGTCTTCATTCTTGAGCTCCAATTTCTTCTTGAGTTCTTCAATCTCATACTTAAGATCGTTATTGTGCCTTACGACAGCTACGATCTCGTCCATGTAGTCCTTGCGTAGATTCTTCATCTCTCCTTCTAGCTCGATGATCCTTGCCTTCGCATTCTTCAACTCTACCATATCATTGCACATCTGGTTCTCATGGCGTCGAATGTGCTGGTTTAACTCCTGGATGAAAGGTGCAATGGATCTATCCTTCTTGGTGCTGACTAACTCCCATTGTTCATCATGGCGTCCGCAAATCTGGTAGATAGTGTCCTTGAGGTCTTCTTGATAAACTTCTCCAATGTGTCCTATGGTGATATGAGCTGCCATGCTCCTTCCTAGACTCCAGGTTGGTGCATTCAAAACACTATCTATGGGTTTCGTGATTGGCGTGAATGTTCTTCCCGGAACGTGAGCGTGAATCTTCCAGCGCTCCTCTTCAGGCAGAGTGGCGTTGAAAGTCCCGGTGAAACTTGGTAGTCCAATGTTCAGGTACTTGGTAACTTCCTTCAAGTGAAATCCAAATGGTGTGCCTTCATCCGGTTGGGTGTACTTGATCTTCGCGTCCTTCATCCTAAAGAGTAGAATAGATGAGGAGTTAGAAAATGAGAGGAGAGTAGTGATCTATGGCCTTAACTTAGTGGTCGTGTCCTACAGTCAGCGTGTGCTCTGATACCATCTCTGTAGCGACCTGACCCGAATGGATCACGTCTACTGTGCTACGGTGTCATCCCTGGATCAGTAATGCTGACACCACACAGTACATCGAGGTTTTATAGCAAAGTTGCAATCACACACTTATTACATCGATGGCTCAAAAAGAACTTATTACAATAAATATGGCTGAAGGCCATCTAATATCGATAACAGCGGAAGACTCGGAAGATAAGTGAGTCCATCAACTCCATCGGCATCACTGAGTATAGAACCACGACCTAAACGCACCTCAATCGTCGTCTGAAAAGTCTGCAACATTAACGTTGCAGCCCGAAAACGGGTCAGCACATGGAATATGCTGGCAATGTAACACATAGAGAGTAATGAAACAATAAGCCTATACTACATGCATTATGGCTGGTGGTAAGGCTCTATGGTTACAGTTTTGCGAAAAGCCAATTTTTCCCTACATCAAAGGAATAATTTTGTTTAACTATCATGGTGGTTGTTAAACATTGAGAATGGTTGACAGCATCCTCAATCCCAATTTAAAAGTACTCATTAAAACCCAATAGCTTTTATTAGAGGTAACATGTTGAGATTCACAAAGATATTCAAGTACTAGATACTCAAGTTGTCCATAACCGGGGACACGGCTAATCATGATTAGTTTGTTACTCTGCAGAGGTTTGCGCACTTTTCCCCACATGACTCGATCGCCTCCGTTTGTTTTCTCGCACTACATGGTGTTTGAGAAACGGATGACCGAGACATAGTCTTTCAGAAGCACTAGCACCTTACATGTGGGGTAGACCGGTACACCTACATCCCCTACATCTGCTAGTCCACCCCGTAAGAGTTCGCACAACTTAGTCAACTATGCTAGAGCCCATAGTAGCATGTGGCTGCACACGGAAGTTTCTAGCATGAAAGATCTTATGATCCCTTAGAGCCTGGGTGGCGGTCCGAAAAAAAAACAGGCAAGTCCTGATAGACATCAGGTGCCTCAATCCACCCAGATGTGTGTTTAGGTTGCCACCTTAGATAAGCCATTAATTAACAATCTCACATCTGTCATGGATATTCACTCACCCAATCCACGTCTACTAGCATAGCATAGCATAATAAGCAAACGTAGAAGTAACTTCCAAGGTTTCATAAGTAACAGGTAATAGGTACTACCTCATCTACTTCCCATCCCACAATTTAATTAGATCCTAACAATGCAAGTGTTTGAGGGTTTGATCTAATGCAATAAAACTGGGTAGTAGGAAAGATATGATCAAGTGTTACTTGCCTTGCTGATGATCCGCGAGTCCTAGGGTTTCGAAGTAACAAGCGGCGCAATCCGGGTAATCTATCGCAGACAAACAACAAGCATACAATAAGTACTCATCTAATGCACAGGGAAATCTCGAATAAAAGATCTAACCAGAGAGTTCAAATTAAGAACCCTGGTTGCAAAAGAATCGAATCAAATAAAGCATCGAAAGTCAAACGACGAAAGAAAACAACTCGGTTCTAGCAAGTTGAAACTAGGTCAAAATTTTACAGTAACAAAATTAGTTTAAGTTGGTTAGTCGGAACGGCGGTTTCGAGGCGAAACTCCAGGCATTTGAATCACCTGATTCCGATAAACGAGCAAGAAGATAGACTAGAAAGAAGATCGGATCTGAAATCACGATCGGAAGAATCGCGGAATAAATCCGACGAGAAAAGAGAACGACGAACGATTAAACGAACGGACGTTCATTAACCTAGAAGAATCCGGTGATCACGTTCGTTAGGACGAACGGTCCGGCGAACGGTAAAAAGGCAACTAAATCGGAGAAGAAAACGAATCCGATCTAGGGTTTCGGAGAAGAAATCCGAACGAAAAACTGATCTAGAAAACCGGAACGGTTTAGAGAAGAAAAGAATCGGAACGATTAGAAGAAAACGATCCGAGAAAAGAAAAGGTGACGTGGCGCGGGGCTAGTACCTCGAAGAGCGAGGGGCTCCGGCGGCGGCGTAAGGCGGCGGCGGCGTTGGGTGTGGGGTGGCGCGGTGGTGAGGCGGCGGCGGCGTTGGGTGGCGCGGTGGTGAGGCGGCGCGGCGTTGGGTGGCGCGGTGGTGAGGCGGAGGAGAGGAGAGGTGTTGATTTGATGGTTTAGAGGGGGGGTGCTTGGGTATTTATATTGGGGAGGGGAGGGTTTTTGCTTGGGGTAGGGGGCAAGAAATAGATTAGGATTAGGAATAGATCTAGGATTAGATACGGAATAAACGAAGTAGGAAAAGAGTCCTACTAGGACTAGGCAAAAGAAGCGGCGGCGGCTCCCTGGCTCCCTTGGTGCGTGCGCGCGCGGTGGCCTTGGCCTTGGCCGGCCGGCGGCTAGCAGCTTGGGCCTTTGGCCCAAGGCGCTGCAGTTTTTTTTTTTTAAACGGTCTCGCGCGCAGAGCGACAAAATAAAAAAAATCTAAACGAACTCCAAAATTAATACAGTAAACTTTCCCCGACTCCTAAAAATGAGTCGAACAAAAATGAACTTTACTCGGGGCCTAAATGCAAATTTTTTTTTTAAAACACGCATTTTTCCCTAAGGCAAATAAAACGCAAATAAAACTCCGGCAAAACCAAAATGGGTTTATTTATTAAATCTTCATTTTTCCTAAATTTGGGAAAGTCATATTATTCCCTCTCTCAAAATTTTTATAGGAAAACTTTATGAAGATAATTAAATAAATCCAAATGATCCTATTTTCAAAATTTGAGAAATCCCAAATATGAAAATAATGAAACTTCCAACTCTCTCCGAGGGTCCTTGAGTTGCGTGAAATTTTCTAGGATCGGAAAATGCGAGAAAAACATGATATGCATGATGACCTAATGTATAACATTCCAAATTGAAAATTTGGGATGTTACACATCATGTCTTGACAATATCACATCACAACATGCCCTGCAAAAACAAGTTAGACGTCCTCTACTTTGTTGTTGCAAGTTTTACGTGGCTGCTACGGACTTCTAGTAAGAACCGTTCTTACCTACGGCACAAAAACCACAACGGTGATTTATCAAGTTTGTTGTTTTAACCTTCAACAAGGACTGGCCGCAGTCAAATTCGATTCAACTAAAGTAGGAGAAACAGACACCTGCCAGCCACCTTTATGCAAAACTAGTTGCTTGTCTGTCGGTGGAACCGGTCTCATGAACGTGGTCATGTAAGGTTGGTCCGGGCCGCTTCATCCAACAATACAGTCGAATCAAAATAAGACATTGTAAGCAGTATGACGATCACCGCCCAAAACTCTTTGTGTTCTACTCATGCATATCATCTACGCATAGACCTGGCTCTTTTACCACTGTTGGGAAACGTAGCATGCAATTTCAAAAAATATCCTACACTCACTCAAGATCTATCTAGGTGATGCATAACAATAAGAGGGGGATAGTGTGTCTACGTACCCTTGTAGATCGAAAGCGGAAGCATTTGACAACGCGGTTGATGTAGTCAAACTTCTTCTGTTCCAACAGATCAAGCACCGAACATAAGGCACTTCTAAGATCTGCGCATGTTCAGCTCGATGACGTCCCTCGAACTCTTGATCCAGCAGAGTGTCTAGGAAGTAGATGAGTTCCTCAGCACGACGGAGTGGTGATGGTGATGGTGAAGTGATCCACGCAGGGCTTCGCCTAAGCACTACAATAATATGACCGGAGGCATAAACTATGGAGCGGGCGCTGCACACGGCTAACAATAGTTGATGTTGTGTTCTAGGCGCCCCCACCCCACGTATATATAGGTGGGAGGGGGAGGGGAACAGCCTTGGGGCACCCCAAGTATGAGGAATCCTAATTGGGGGCCTAGTCCAATTCGCTCCCCCCTACCATATTTTCCGGAGGGGGGGGGGAAGGAGGAGAGAGGAGGGAAGGAAGGGGGAGGCCGAATCCCTCCCCTTCCTTCTCTCTTCCCTCTTTCCTTCCTCCTCTACTTTGGCCCATATGGGGGGCGCAGCAGTCCGTGCTGGTTGTCGCGTTTCCCCTCTTGGCCCATTAGGCCCATATCTTTGCCGGGGGGGCGGGGGTGCCCGGAACCCCTTCCACCCGATATGTACCTGATACACCCCGGAACACTTCCGGTGTCCGAATACCATCGTCCTATATATCAATCTTTACCTCTCGACCATTTCGAGACTCCTTGTCATGTCTGTGATCTCATTCGGGACTCCGAACAACATTTGTTCACCAAATCACATAACTCATATAATACAAAATCATGATTGAACGTTAAGTGTGCGGACCCTACGGGTTCGAGAACTATGTAGACATGACCGAGACACCTCTCCGATCAAAAACCAATAGAAAAACATGTATGCTTGTATTGGCTCCCACATATTCGATGAAGATCTTTATCGGTCGAACCATTATGACAACATATGTTATTCCCTTTGTCATCGGTATGTTACTTGCCCGAGATTCGATCGTTGGTATCTTCATACCTAGTTCAATCTCGTTATGGGCAAGTCTCTTTACTCGTTCTGTAATACATCGTCCTGCAACTAACTCATTACTCACATTGCTTGCAAGGCTTCTTATGATGTGTATTACCGAGAGGGCCCAGAGATACCTCTCCGATACTCGGAGTGACAAATCCTAATCCCGATCTATGCCAACCCAACAAACACCTTCGGAGATACCTGTAGAGCATCTTTATAATCACCCAATTACGTTGTGATGTTTGATAGCACATAAGGCATTCCTCCGGTATCCGGGAGTTGCATAATCTCATAGTCGAAGGAATATGTATTCGACATGAAGAAAGCAATAGCAATAAAACTGAACAATCATAATGCTAAGCTAACGGATGGGTCTTGTCCATCACATCATTCTCCTAATGATGTGATCGCATTCATCAAATGATAACACATGTCTATGGTTAGGGAACTTAACCATCTTTGATTAACGATCTAGTCTAGTAGAGGCTTACTAGGGACACAGTGTTTTGTTAATGTATCCAAACATGTATCAAGTTTCCGGTTAATACAATTCTAGCATGAATAATAAACATTTATCATGAGATAAGGAAATATGAAATAAGAACTATAGTATTGCCTCTAGGGCATATTTCCTTCAGTCTCCCCCTTGCACTAGAGTCAATAATCAAGTTCACATCAAATTTTAATTTAACACCAATAGTTCACATCGTCATGTGATTAACACCCATAGTTCACATCGCCATGTGACCAACACCCAAAGGGTTTACTAGAGTCAATAATCTAGTTCACATCGCCATGTGATTAACACCCAAAGAGTACTAAGGTGTGATGATGTTTTGCTTGTGAGAGAAGTTTAGTCAACGGGTCTGCCACATTCAGATCCGTTTGTATTTTGCAAATTTCTATGTATACAATGCTCTGCATGGAGCTACTCTAGCTAATTACTCCCACGTTCAATATGTATCTAGATTGAGACTTAGAGTCATCTAGATCCGTGTCAAAGCTTGCATCGACGCAACTCTTTACGACGAACTCTTTATCACCTCCATATCCGAGAAACATTACCTTAGTCCTCTTAAGGTAACTAAGGATAATTTTGACCGATGTCCAGTGATCTACTCCTGGATCACTATTGTACCCCCTTGCCAAACTCATGGCAAGGTATACAACAGGTTTGGTACACAGCATGGCATACTTTGTAGAACCTATGGCTGAGGCATAGGGAATGACTTTCATTCTCTCTTTATCTTCTGTCATGGTCGGGTTTTGAGTCTTTACTCAACTTCACACCTTTCAATACAGGCAAGAACTCCTTCTTTAACTGATCCATTTTGAACTCCTTAATCTTGTCAAGGTATGTACTCATTGAAAATCTTATCAAGCGTCTTGATCTATCTCTATAGATCTTGATGCCCAATATGTAAGCATCTTTACCGAGATCTTTCATTGAAAAATTCTTATTCAAGTATCCTTTTATGCTATCCAGAAATTATATATCATTTCTAATCAACAATATGTCATCCACATATAATATTAGAAATGCTACAGAGCTCCCACTCACTTTCTTGTAAATACAAGCTTCGCTGTAAGTCTGTATAAAACCATATGCTTTGATCACCTCATCAAAGCGTATATTCCCACTCTAAGATGCTTGCACCAGTCCATGGATGGATTGCTGGAGCTTGCACACCTTTTTAGCACCTTTAGGATCGACAAAACCTTCCGGTTGCATCATGTACAACTCTTCTTAGAATTATCCATTTAAGGAATGCAGTTTTGACATCCATTTGCCAGATTTCAAAAACATAGAATGCGGCAATTGCTAACATGATTCGGACAGACTTGAGCATCTCTAGGGGTGAGAAAGTCTCATTGTAGTCAACTCCTTGAACTTGTAAAATACCTTTTGTGACTAGTCGAGCTTTATAGAGAGTAACATTACCATCAGCGTCAGTCTTCTTCTTAAAGATTCATTTATTCTCTATGGCTCGCCGATCATCGGGCAAATCCACCAAAGTCCACACTTTGTTCTCATACATGGATCCTAGCTCAGATTTCATGGCCTTAACCCATGTGTTGGAATCTGGGCTCATCATAGGTTCTTCATAGTTCATAGGTTCGCCTTGATCTAGTAACATGACTTCCAGGACAGGATTACCTTGCCACTTTGGTGCGGATCATGCTCTAGTCGACCTATGAAATTTAGTAGTAACTTAATCTGAAGTTTCATGATCATCATCATTAGCTTCCTCTCTAGTTGGTGTAGGCATCACGGGAACAGTTTTCTCTGATGTACTACTTTCCAATTCGAGAGAAGGTACATTTACCTCATCAAGTTCTACTTTGCTCCCACTTACTTCTTTTGAGAGAAACTCCTTCTCTAGAAAGGACCCATTCTCATCATCAAAGATCTTGCCTTCGGATATGTGATGGAAGGTGTACCCAATTGTTTCCTTAGGGTATCATATGAAGAAGCACTTCTCTGATTTGGTTTGAGCTTATCAGGCTGAAGCCTTTTGACATAAGTGTCGCAACCCCAAATTTTAAGAAACGACAGCTTAGGTTTCTTGCCAAACCACAGTTCATATGATGTCATCTCAATAGATTTAGAAGGTGCCCTATTTAATGTGAATGCGGTTCTCTCTAATGCATACCCCGAAACGATAGTGGTAAATCGGTAAGAGACATCATATATCGCACTATATCTAATAAAGTGTGGTTACGACGTTCAGACACACCATTACATTGTGGTGTTCCAGGTGGCGTGTGTCGTGGAATTATTATAACCTGGCGGCTTATAGCCTTTGAGAAAAATCCAGAACGGATAATTATTTTGAAGCATCAAGCTTGGTAATGAGCTTGAACTTAATCATTTATATGTCGTATTCCTGCAAATCCTGCAAAGAGTTTAAACAACATATGCCCTGGCGACTTAACGTCAAAAGCCAGGGCGGGTAACCACCCAAATGTAGTCTTATCCTGCACACAAATAGATCACAAGATCCCTATGATCCTTTGAATGATATTGCCGGCTTATGTGACCCGGACAGTGAAGTTGATAACTCAAGTCTGTAAGAGCCGGCACATATGATATTTGTGACAACTCAAATACTTGCGATTGTATAAAAACAGATAAAAATTTTGAGGCTTCTGATTCGAATACGATCAGTAAACCGTTCCAAAGGGGTTAAGCTAAGATTCGAATACGATCATATAGCCCTCAGTGGCGTTGGCGTTGCCGATCAAAGTGGGTATCAATAGCTATGTTCTCTTTGGTTCGAATACGACCTATGTTTGAACAGGAAACCCCCAAATGACCACTGTGATATTGAATTTGTACTGCCGGTTTACATGACCTGTGTAATAACAGTGATAACCCAATCCTTAGAAGCCAATGCTTCCATATAAATGATGGTTGTCATAAGCTGGCGACTTATAGTCAAAAGTCAAGCCGGGTTAATCATAAAACACTTATATACATTTAAGATATAATCCCCAAAAGATCTCAAGTCAAGTAATTGTGGCTGCACTAAACTTACCCGAGATAGAATAAAACTTTTTGAGGCTTCTGATTCGGATACGATCAGTAAACCGTTCCAAAGGGGTTAAGCTAAGATTCGAATACGATCATATAGCCCCCAGTGGCTTTGGCGATGCCGATCAAGTGGGTATCGACAGCTATGTTCTCTTTGGTTCGAATACGACCTATGTTTGAACAGGTAGCCCCCAAGTGACCATAAGATTTGTTTAATGACGCTGATTCGTATACGATCCACGTTAGACCCAAAGGGGTTAAGCTATGATTCAAATATGATCAAGAAGCCCCCAAGTGGGTTTGGCAGTATGCCGATCAAGCGGGTTTCGACAACTATGTTCTCTTTGGTTCGGATACGACCTATGTTTGAACAGGAAGCCCCCAAGTGATCATAATAAGATAAGCCGTACGGCAGGATACCTATGTTTAAACCGCGCATCATGGCAGCAAGTTCTTTTTGGCACCCTGTAATCTTTCTGAGAACTCGAACTTGCGAGAGATTAATTCTTTTTTAAACTGGAACTTTAAACCGGATATTGAGACCTCAAAAGCTTTGTAAGGGACAAATTTACCTTGATCCGGATGTTGAACCGGTTTTGAGAGCTTCAGTGCTTTGTGGGAGAAAGATGTCTCTTGAGCCGGATTTTAAACCGGAGTCCTTATTCTGAGCCGGAAATCTTCTGACGGCTTTTAAATTTTCATCAATCTAGCAGTAATCTCCGGGGCCGGGTTATTTTCCCTTCAATGATCTTGAATTTATTTAAACTGGCTAATGTTGCCGAGTCATATCATTGTAGCCCCCGAGTCTCAAGACGACTTGAGGAGTTGGCTTGAGATTCTCCATAATTAACCATGATATAGACCGGTTTGAATCCTGCATGGGACAACTTGCAAACCAAAGTAATTGCTCTTTTGAAGAAAATAATATGTAATATAAAATATATTGGATGGATTTCACCTGATATGTTAGGCTAGTGATTATCCACAGAAGGTTGAGGTGACTGCGGCGGGTTATAAATGATCCCGTATGAGCCGTGTCAGCAACTCGGCCAATGGTTCCTTCCAACTGGCTGTCTGAAGTTAACCAAACCGTAGTGCCGGCGACTTGTGCACCTATCCATTGAGCCATCCAGCGCAGACGGCGGTTGATAATATATGATAATTTGCCTCCAATTTGTTGGAAAAGAAACCGGGCTTCCCAAGTAGTGACTTGCTCATACTCAATAAACAGCTCATCCAGAAAAATGCGGCCCGGTGTGTTGACGTAGACCAGGCCACAAGAGACGGACCGTAAAAAACGACCGCAACATCAAAGGCGGCTCAAACAGATGAATCAACCGTGGTGCTGTCAACCGGTGCGGGCGGGTAAGTTGTCCTCCTTGTTGTAAGCCGGCGTGGTCATAAGAGACGGCCACTGTGTTGTAAGCCGACGCGGTCGCGAGAGATGGCTACGGCGTTTGTAAGCCGGCGCGGTCACGAGCGACGGCCACGGTGTTGTAAGCCAGTGCAGGAGTCCGTTGAGTAACGACGACCACCTGTGCCAAAAGATGTTGGCGTGTCTCCACCTCCGCGGTATAATATCACTTTTTGTCATAAATAATTGCCCTGCATAAACAATATTGTAGACCAAGGCAAAGATAAACTTGTTCTTTGACAAAAACAATATGTGATAATAAAACAAACTTGGATGAATATCACCTGATTTGTTTAGGCCGAAAATAATCCGCCATGAAAGTGATGACCCCTAGGTGAAACTGAAATCCCTCACGGGTGAATCGGCCGCGGGAACAAACAGATAAACCAGCCATGGCATTTTGTAAGCCGGTGCGGACGAGCAAGTTGTTATCCACGTTGTAAGCCAGTGAGGACGCGTGAACCGGCCGCGAGGGCGGACAGGCGAGTCATCTGTAGCGTTGTAAGTTGGTGCTGACGGGCGAGCCGGTCGGCGCGTTGACGTAAACCGGGCCGCAGGGGCGATGGCTATATATAACAACACTATAGGCACAGTAGTTTTTTTCAAAAAATTAATAAATGTTGATAAAAGTAAACTGGATGGATATCACCTGGTATTTTTTGCCGGATGCTAGCGCCGGATAATGCATAGTGTTGCTTTTTTTTGACAAAAGAGTTAATTGGTTATGTGTCTTCTAATGCCTGAGCTCTCCACATAACCCGGCCGGCACTTTTTGAGCCGGAATTTTTGGAACCAGAACTTCTTGATAATCCGGCTGGAACCTTTGATAACCCGGAACTTTTTTACCGGAACCTCTTGATAATCCGGCCGGAACTTCTAATAATCCGGAACCTTTAAACCGGAACCTCTTGATAATCTGGCCGAAACTTTTGATAATCCGGAACTTTTGAACCGGAACCTCTTGATAATCCGGCCGGAGCTTTTTGATAATCCGGAATTTTTCTGTAGCCTAAGTCGGAACTCTTTGATGACTCGGACGGAACCTTTTGGCGATTCGGCTGGAACCCTTCGGCGATTCGGACCGAACTTTTCGTCGAGGCGATCAGGACTCTTTGGTGATTTAGACGGAACCTTTCGTCGAGGCGGTCGGAACCTTTTGCCGATTCAAATGGAACCTTTCGTTGAGGCGGTCGGAACTTTTCACCGATTCAGACGGAACCTTTCGTTGAGGCGGTCGGAACTTTTTCGGTGAGCCAGCTAGAACTCTCCGAGAAGTCGACCGGAACTTCTTCAATAAGCTGGGCGGAGCTTCTCGATCCCTGGGATAGCGCCCTTCAAGAACTCAACACCACCGTGCACGGGCCCCACGGTGGGCGTCAACTGTCATAGAATTAACACATCAGATGTCCTTAGTGTCAGGACTTAGTCGCGAGGTCAACGCATCTATGTGGTAGCTTGAGAGGGATTGATCGGGACGAGAGACGCAACATGCAAGACAAGGATTTAGACAGCTTCGGGCCCCGGGAAACATCATCCGGTAACAACCCTACATGCTGTTTGTGGCTAGGTCTCATTATGCTCATGAGAGGAGTCACCGTAAGCCGGCTCCCCCTTTGTGTCTAGCCCTAGAGATTTTTCTTGTTTCCTGTCCCCCTTTGGGGAGCCCTGCCCCTCCTTATATAAGTTAGAGGGGCGGGTTACATGTGGAGTCCTAGTAGGACTAGCCTATCTTGTACTACAAGCCGGATACAAGTCCGGGTCTTGATTCCTTGTAAGGGAGATACTCCTCACACCTTCCTCTTAAGCCGGCCTACCATAACGTAAGCCGACCTTCTGGGCCTTGAGCCTCCTGGGCCCCCAGGTCTTGTAGCTCCTCTGACCCGCTTGCTAAGTTACCCATAAGTCGCCAGGATCCGGCGGGTCACTTAGTGAGTCGCCGAGTCCGGTCGGGTTATACTTCCGGCCAGGTTACACCGCGGGGTATATCCCCGACGGCGTGAGTTGTGAAACAATTCCACATTGTTTTAAATCAAGGCCAAACTCGTAACTCAAATATTCGCCACCGCGATCAGATCATAGAAACTTTATTTTCTTGTTATGAGGATTCTCCACTTCACTCTGAAATTCTTTGAACTTTTCAAATGTTCCAGACTTGTGTTTCATTAAGTAGATATACCCATATCTGCACAAATTATCTGTGAAGGTTAGAAAATGACGATACCTGCCGCGTGCTTCAACACTCATCGGACCGCATACATCGGTATGTATTATTTCCAATAAGTCATTAGCTCACTCCATTGTTCTGGAGAACGGAGTTCTAGTCATCTTGCCCATGAGGCATGGTTCGCAAGTATCAAATGATTCATCAAGTGATTCCAAAAGTTCATCTTGCATGGAGTTTCTTCATGTGCTTTACACCAATATGACCTAAACGGCAGTGCCACGAGTATGCTGCACTATCATTATCAACTTTGCATCTTTTGGCATCAATATTATGAATATGTCTATCACTACGATCGAGATTCAATAAACCATTTACATTGGGTGTATGACCATAGAAGGTTTTATTCATGTAAACAGAACAACAATTATTCTCTGACTTAAATGAATAACCCTATCGCAATAAACATGATCCAATAATATTTGTGCTCAATGCAAACACCAAATAACACTAATCCCTAAGATAGAGGGAGTGTGCGATGGTGATCTTATGAACCATGGAATTACTTCCAACACACATCATCACCTCGCCCTTAACTAGTCTCTGTTCATTTTGCAATTCCTGTTTCGAGTTACTAATCTTAGCAACTGAACCGATATCAAATACCTAGGGGCTACTATGAACACTAGTAAATTACACATAAATGACATGTATGTCAAATATACCTTTGTTCACTTTGCCATCGTTCTTATCCGCCAAGTATTTGGGGTAGTCCTGCTTCCAGTGACCATATCCTTTGCAGTAGAAGCACTCAGTTTCAGGCTTAGGTCTAGCTTTGGGTTTCTTCATGGGAGTGGCAACTTATTTGCCATTCTTCTTGAAGTTCCCTTTCTTTCCCTTTTGCCTTTTTTATTGATCATAGAAGGTTTATGTGATCTGAGGATTATCCTCATTGTTGCATAGAACAATTATGTCCTTGATGCACCGCTAGGTGACTGACCTACTGCAAGAGCTACTGCAAATGTTATGAACGTCTGGCAGGCTCGGTCTGATGACTACTCTATAGTTTAGTGTGCCATGCTTTATGGCCTAGCTAGAACCGGGACTTCAAAGACATTTTTAACATCGTGGAGCATATGAGATGTTCCAAGAGTTGAAGCTAATGTTTCAAGCAAATGCTCGGGTTTAGAGATATGAAGTCTCCAACAAGTTCTATAGCTGCAAGATGGAGGAGAACAGTTCTGTCAGTGAACACATACTCAAACTGTCTGGGTATTATAACCACTTGACTCAGCTGGGAGTTGATCTTCCAATTGATAGTGTTATTGACAGAGCTCTTCAATCACCGCCACCAAGCTACAAAGGCTTCGTGATGAACGATAATATGCAAGGGATGAACATAACAATTCCTGAGCTCTTCGCAATGCTTAAAGCCGCGGAGGTAGAAATCAAGACGGAGCATCAAGTGTTGATGGTTAACAAGACCACTAGTTTCAAGAAAAAGGGCAAGGAAATAATGGGAACTTCAATAAGAATGGCAAGCAAGTTGCGACTCCCGGGACAAAGCCCAAAGATGGACCCAAGCCTGAAACTGAGTGCTTATACTACAAAGGGAATGGTCACTGGAAGCGGAACTGCCCCCAAATATTTGGCGGATAATAAGGATGGCAAAGTGAACAAAGGTATATTGATATACATGTTATTGATGTGTACCTTCCTAATGTTTGTAGTAGCGCCTGGGTATTTGATACTGGTTCGGTTTCTCATATTTGTAACTCAAAATAGGAGCTGCAGAATAAACGAAGATTGGCTAAGGACGAGGTGACGATGTGCGTCGGGAATGGTTCCAAGGTTGATGTGAGCGCCGTCGGCACGCTACCTCTACATCTTCCTTTGGGATTAGTTTTAGACCTCAATAATTGTTATTTGGTGCCCGCATTGAGCATGAACATTATATCTGGATCTTGTTTATTGCGAGATCGGTTATTCATTTAAATCAAAGAATAATGGTTGTTCTATTTATATGAGTAATATCTTTTATGGTCATGCACCCTTGATGAATGGTCTATTCTTGTTGAATCTCGATCGTAGTGATACACATATTCATAATAGTGATGCCAAAAGATGCAAAGTTGATAATTATAGTGCAACATACTTGTGGCAGTGCCGTTTAGGTTATATTGGTGTAAAGCGCATGAAGAAACTCCATGAGATGGACTTTTAGAATCACTTGATTATGAATCATTTGATACTTGCAAACCATACCTCATGGGAAAGATGACTAAAACTCCATTCTCCGAAACAGTGGCTCCGTTCTCCGGAACAATGGAGTGAGCTAATGACTTACTGGAAATAATACACACCGATGTATGCGGTCCAATGAGTGTTGAAGCACACGGCTGGTATCATTATTTTCTGACCTTCACAGATGATTTGGGTAGGTATGGGTATATCTACTTGATGAAACGCAAGTCTGAAACATTTGAAAAGTTCAAATAATTTCAGAGTGAAGTGGGGAATCATCATAACAAGAAAATAAAGTTTCTACGATCTGGTCACGGAGGCGAATATTTGGTTACGAGTTTGGCCTTCATTTAAAACAAGGTGGAATTGTTTCACAACTCACGCCATCTGGAACACCACAGTGTAATGGTGTGTCTCAACATCGTAACCGTACTTTATTAATATGGTGCGTTCTGTGATGTCTCTTACAAATATACCACTATCATTTTGGGGTTATGCATTAGGGACAACCGCATTCACGTTAAATAGAGCACCGTCTAAATCCGTTGAGACAACATTGTATGAATTGTGTTTTGGCAAGAAACCTAAGTTGTCATTTCTTAAAGTTCGGGGATGCGACGCTTATCTCAAAAGGCTTCAGCCTGATAAACTCGAACCTAAATCGGAGAAGTGCATCTTCATAGGATACCCTAAAGAAACTATTGGGTACACCTTCTGCCACAGATCTGAAGGCAAGATCTTTGTTGCTAAGAATGGATCCTTTCTAGAGAAGGAGTTTCTCTCAAAAGAAGTGAGTGGGAGGAAAGTAGAACTTGATGAGGTAATTGTACCTTCTCTCGAATTGGATAATAGCACATCACAGAAAACTGTTCCTGTGATGCCTACACCAACTAGAGAGGAAGCAAATGATAATGATCATGAAACTTTAGACCAAGTTGCTACTGAACCTCATAGGTCGACCAGAGCACGATCCGCACCAGAGTGGTACAGTAATCCTGTCCTAGAAGTTATGTTATTAAACCATGGCGAACCTATGAACTATGAAGAAGCTGTGATGAGCCCAGATTCTGATAAATGGCTTGAGGCCATGAAATCTGAGATAGGATCCATGTATGAGAACAAAGTATGGACTTTGGTGGACTTGCCCGATGACCGGCAAGCCATAGGAAATAAATGGATCTTCGAGAAGAAGACTGACGCTGATGGTAATGTTACTGTCTACAAAGCTCGACTTGTCGCATAAGTTTTTCGACAAGTTCAAGAAGTTTACTACGATGAGACTTTCTCACCCGTAGTGATGCTTAAGTCTCTCCGAATCATTATAGCAATGAATGCATTTTATGATTATGAAATCTGGCAAATGGACGTCAAAACTGCATTCCTTAATGGATTTCTTAGAAGAGTTGTATATGATGCAACCAGAAGGTTTTGTCGATCCTAAAGGTGCTAACAAAGTGTGCAAGCTCCAGTGATCCATCTATGGACTGGTGCAAGCATTTGGTAGTTGGAATATATGCTTTGATGAGGTGATCAAAGCATATGGTTTTATACAGACTTACGGTGAAGCCTGTATTTACAAGAAAGTGAGTGGGAGCTCTGTAGCATTTCTGATTTTATATGTGGATGACATATTGTTGATTGGAAATGATATAGAATTTCTAGATAGCATAAAACGATACTTGAATAAGAATTTTTCAATGAAAGACCTCGGTGAAACTTCTTATATATTGGGCATCAAGATCTATAGGGATAGACTGAGACGCTTAATCGGACTTTCATAAAGCACATACCTTGACAAAGTTTTGAAGAAGTTCAAAATGGATCAATCAAAGAAAGGGTTCTTGCCTATGTTACAAGGTGTGAAGTTGAGTCAGACTCAAGGATCCTTGGTAACCGAATGTTGTTCAGAGTACCGGATGAGATCGCTGATGTCTACTACACAACCTCCTCCTTGTAGACGTTGTTGGGCCTGCAAGTGCACAGGTTTGTAGGACAGTAGAAAATTTCCCTCAAGTGGATGACCTAAGGTTTATCAATCCATAGGAGGCGTAGGATGAAGATGGTCTCTCTCAAACAACCCCGCAACCAAATAACAAAGAGTCTCTTGTGTCCCCAACACACCCAATACAATGGCAAATTGTATAGGTGCACTAGTTCGGTGAAGAGATGGTGATACAAGTGCAAAATAGATAGTCGATATAGGTTTTTGTAATCTAAAATAATAAAAACATCAAGGTAACTAAGGATAAAAGTGAGTGTAAACGGTATTGCAATGGTAGGAAACAAGGCCTAGGGTTCATACTTTCACTAGTGCAAGTTCTCTCAACAATAATAACATAGATAGATAATATAACAAGCCCTCAACATGCAACAAAGAGTCACTCCAAAGCCACTAATAGCGGAGAACAAACGTAGAGATTATGGTAGGGTACGAAACCACCTCAAAGCTATTCTTTCGGATCAATCTATAAAAGAGTTCGTACTAGAATAACACCTTAAGATACAAATCAACCAAAACCCTAATGTCACCTAGATACTCCATTGTCACCTCAAGTATCCGTGGGCATGATTATACTATATGCATCACACAATCTCAGATTCATCCAACCAACATAAAAGTACTTCAAAGAGTGCCCCAAAGTTTCTACCGGAGAGTAAAGAACGTGTGCCAACCCCTATGCATAGGTTCCCAATGTCACGAAACCCGCAAGTTGATCACCAAAACATACATCAAGTGGCACATGATATCCCATTATCACTACAGATAATAACGGCAAGACATACATCAAGTGTTCTCATAAAGACTCAATCCGATAAGATAACTTCAAAGGGGAAACTCAATTCATCACAAGAGAGTAGAGGGAGAGAAACATCATAAGATCCAACTACAATAGCAAAGCTCGGGATATATCAAGATCGTGCCATAGAGGAACACCAGAGAGAACACGAGAGAGAGAGAGATCAAACACATAGCTACTGGTACATACCCTCAGCCCCAAGGGTGAACTACTCCCTCCTCGTCATGGATAGCACCGGGATGATGAAGATGGCCACCGGTGATGGGATCCCCCTCCGGCAGGGTGCCAAAACAGGGTCCCGATTGGTTTTTGGTGGCTACAGAGGCTTGCGGCAGCGGAACTCCCGATCTATCTTCTGTTCTGGAAGTTTTAGGGTACCTAGGTATATATGGGTGCAGGGGGTACGTCGAAGGAGCTACAGGGGCCCCAAGAGGCAGGGGGCGCGCCCGGGGGGGTGGGCGCGCCCCCCACCCTCGTGGGCAGCCCGTATCTCCCCTGACGTGCACTCCAAGTTCCCTGGGTTGCTTTCCTTCCAAAAATAACTTCTCCAGTTGATTTCGTTCCGTTTTGACTCCGTCTGATATTCCTTTTCCTTGAAACACTGAAATAGGCATAAAACAGCAAATCTGGGCTGGGCCTCCGGTTAATAGGTTAGTCCCAAAAATAATATAAAAGTGGATAATAAAGCCCAATATTGCCCAAAACAGTAGATAAAGTAGCATGCAACAATCAAAAATTATAGATACCTTGGAGACGTATCAAGCATCCCCAAGCTTAATTCCTGCTCGTCCTCGAGTAGGTAAATGATAAAAAAGAATTTTTGATGCGGAGTGATACTTTGGCATAATTTCAATGTAAATCTTCTTAATTGTGGCATGAATATTCAGATCCGAAAGATTCAAGACAAAAGTTCATATTGACATAAAAATAATAATACTTCAAGCATACTAATCAAAGCAATCATGTCTTCTCAAAATAGCATGGCAAAAGAAAGCTCATCCCTGCAAAATCATATAGTTAGGCTATGCTTCATTTTTGTCACACAAAGATGTTCCCAACTTCTATACCCCCGATGACAAGCCAAGCAATTGTTTCATACTTAAATAGTCTCAAACTTTTTCAACCTTCACGCAATACATGAGCATGAGCCATGGATATAGCACTATGGGTGGAATAGAATATGATGATGGGGATTGGTGGAGAAGACAAAAAAGGAGAAAGTCTCACATTGATGAGGCTAATCAACGGGCTATGGAGATGCCCATCAATTGATGTCAACATTAGGAGTAGGGATTGCCATGCAACGGATGCACTAGAGCTATGAATGCTCAACAAAAGAAAACTAGTGGGTGTGCATCCAACTCGCTTGCTCATGAAGACCTAGGGCATTTGAGGAAGCCCATCGTAGGAATATACAAGCCAAGATCTATAATGAAAAATTCCCACTAGTATAAAAAGATAACTTATGAGACTCACTATATGAAGAAGAAGGTGCTACTTTGAAGCACAATATATGAGACTCACTACATGAAGAACAAGGTGCTACTTTGAAGCACAAGTGTGGAAAAAGAGATAGTAGCATTGCCATTTTTTTGGGCCTTTCTTTTTTGGGACTTTCTTTTTTTTGGCCTTTATTTTTTTTGTTTTTGTTTGGGCAATGCTCTAATAATGATGATCATCACACTTCTATTGATTACAACATAAGGATTACAACTTGAAACTTAGAACAAGATATGGCTCTATATGAATGCCTCCGGCGGTGTACCGGGATGGTGCAATGAATCAAGAGTGACATGTATAAAAATTAATGCATGGTGGCTTTGCCACAAATATGGTGTCAACTACATGATCATGCAATGGCAATATGACAAAAGTAATGTATGTCATGAATATGATGATGGAAGTTGCATGGCAATATATCTCGGAATGACTATGGAAATGCCATGATAGGTAGGTATGGTGGCTGTTTTGAGGAAGATATAAGGAGGTTTATGTGTGATAGAGCGTATCGTATCACGGGGTTTGGATGCACCGGCGAAGTTTGCACCAACTCTCAAGGTGAGAAAGGGCAATGCACGGTACCGAAGAGGCTAGCAAAGGCGGAAAGGTGGGAGTGCGTATAATCCATGGACTCAACATTAGTCAAAAGAACTCATATACTTATTGCAAAAATTTAGAAGCCATCAAAAATCAAGTACTACGCGCATGCTCCTAGGGGGATAGATTGGTAGGAAAAGACCATCGCTCATCCCCGACCACCACTCATAAGGATGCACAAGCCAGGTACACTTCATGTTTCAAATTTGTTACACAACTTTAACCATACGTGCATGCTACGGGACTTGCAAACTTCAACACAAGCATTTCTCAAATTCACAATTACTCAACTAGCACGACTTTGATATTATCACCTCCATATCTCAAAACAGTTATCAAGCATCAAACTTATCTTAGTATTCAATTCACTCAAAAGAAAGTTTCACATATCTTGAATACCAAGTATATTAACATTAAGAAAATTACCATGCTATTAATGACTCTCAAAATAATCTAAGTGAAGCATGAGAGATCAATAGTTTCTATAAAACAAATCCACCAACGTGCTCTAAAAGATATAAGTGAAGTACTAGAGCAAATGACAAACTACTCCGAAAGATATAAGTGAAGATCAATGAGTAGCTAAATAATTATGCAACTATGCGAAGACTCTCCCATTTAATAATTTCAGATCTTGATACTTTATTCGAACAGCAAGCAAAGCTAAATAAAACTACGTTGCAAGGATAGCACAACTCATGTGAAGAAGCAAAAAACTTAGGCTCAACCGATACTAACCGATAGTTGTAGAAGAAGAAAGGTGGGATGCCTACCGGGGCATCCCCAAGCTTAGATTCTTGAGACTTCTTGAAATATTATCTTGGTGTGCCTTGGGCATCCCCAAGCTTGAGCTTTTGTGTCTCCTTAATTCCTCTCATATCATGGTTTCTCTTTTTATCAAAAGCTTCATTCACAACAAACTCAACAAGAACTCGTGAGATAGGTTAGTATAAACCAATGCAAAACCTTATCATTTTCTACTGTAACAAATCACTAACATTATTATTCAACATTGAATACTAAATGCCTCTGCATATTTAATACTCCTATCACCAAATAGAATCATTAAACAAGCAAACATATGCAAACAATGCAACCATAACAGCAATCTGTCAAAACAGTACAGTCTGTAAAGAATGCAAGAGTATCAATACTTACCTAACTCCAAAAATTATGAACTAAAATTCCCACTGTAATAAATTTATCAGAGCTCAAAATGCAAAAAGATTAAACATTATACCACTCTCTGACTTTTCTAGGGAATTTTTGCAACAGCGGTAAACTTTCTGTTTTCAAACAGCAACATGTATACTAGCAAGATAAGCATGGCAAAGGCTATCCTTGACTTTCTTATTGGAACTAAAGATGCAAAACATTATTCTAAATAACAGCAAGCAAATACTAACAAAAGATAATGACGCTCCAAGCAAAACACATATCATGTGGTGAATAAAAATATAGCTCCAAGTAAAGTTACCAATGAACGGAGACGAAAGAGGGGATGCCTTCCGGGGCATCCCCAAGCTTAGGCTCTTGGTTGTCCTTGAATATTACCTTGGGGTGCCTTGGGCATCCCCAAGCTTAGGCTCTTGCCACTCCTTATTCCATAGTCCATCGAATCTTTACCCAAAACTTGAAAACTTGACAACACAAAACTCAACAGGAAATCTTATAAGCTCCGTTAGTGAAAGAAAACAAAACCACCACATTGGTACTGTAATTAACTCATTCTAAATTCATATTGGTGTAATATCTACTGTATTCCAACTTATCTATGGTTCATACCCTCCGATACTACTCATAGATTCATCAAAATAAGCAAACAACACATAGTAAACAGAATCTGTCTAAAACAGAACAGTCTGTAGTAATCTGTATCAAAAGTATACTTCTGGAACTCCAAAGATCCTACCAAATTAGGAAGTCCTAAGCAATTTGTGTACCAATCCAGAGCAAAAAGAATAAGATCAGAAGCACGTTTCTGTGAATTAACAAAACTAACTTACTGGGTGCAAAAGTTTCTGATTTTCAGCAGGATCAACACAACTATCACCATAAGCCATCCTAAAGGTCTTACTTGGCACTTTATTGAAACAAAACCTGTAAAACATGATTACTACAGTAGAATAATCATGTGAACACACAGAAAAAGTAAGGATAAATATTGGGTTGTTTCCCAACAAGCGATTTTCTTTAATGCCTTTTAGCTAGGCATGATGATGGCAATGATGCTCACATAAAAGATAAGAATTGAAACATAACGGGAGCATCGTGAAGCATATGACTAGCACTTTTAAGTCTAACCCACTTCCTATGCATAGGGATTTTGTGAGCAAACAACTTATGGGAACAATAATCAACAAGCATAGAAAGGTAACACAAGCATAGCTTCAAGAATTTAAGCACATAGAGAGGAAACTTGATATTATTGCAATACAAGCATATGTTCCTCCCTCATAATAATTTTCAGTAGCATCATGAATGAATTCAACAATATAACCAGCACCTAAAGCATTCTTTTCATGATCTACTAGCATAAAAATTTACTACTCTCCACATAAGCAAACTTCTTCTTTATAGCATACGTATGATCACAATAATCATCATAGATAGGAGGCATGCTTTCATCATAGTAAATTTGCTCATCAAAGCTTGGGGGACAAAAAATATCATCTTCATCAAACATAGCTTCCCCAAGCTTGTGGCTTTGCATATCATTAGCATCATGGATATTCAAGGAATTCATACTAACAACATTGCAATCATGCTCATCATTCACATATTTCATGCCAAGCATTCTATGTAATTCTTCTTCTAGCACTTTGGCACAATTTACCTTCCCATCATTTTCAAGAAAGATATTAATAAGGTGAAGCATTCGAGACAAACTTAATTCCATTTTTTTGTAATTTTCTTTTATAAACTAACTAGTGCTAAAACAAGAAACAAAAAGATTCAATTGCAAGATCTAAAGATATACCTTCAAGCGCTAACCTCCGCGGCAACGGCGCCAGAAAAGAGCTTAGTTGACGGGGTGTGAGTGAGTGCCCTTTACCTTTGCCTCCCCAGCAACAGCGCCAGAAAAGAGCTTGATGTCTACTACGCAACCTTCTCCTTGTAGACGTTGTTGGGCCTGCAAGTGCACAGGTTTGTAGGACAGTAGCAAATTTTCCTCAAGTGGATGACCTAAGGTTTATCAATCCGTAGGAGGCGTAGGATGAAGATGGTCTCTCTCAAACAACCCTGCAACCAAATAACAAAGAGTCTCTTGTGTCCCCAACACACCTGAGGGAGTCCTGGATTAGGGGGTGTCCGGATGGCCGGACTATGACCTTCGACCGGACTCCCGGACTATGAAGATACAAGATTGAAGACTCCGTCCCGTGTCTGGATGGGACTTTCCTTGGCGTGGAAGGCAAGCTTGGCGATACGATATGAAGATCACCTCCCATTGTAACCGACTCTGTGTAACCCTAGCCCTCTTCGGTGTCTATATAAACCGGAGAGTTTTAGTCCGTAGGACGAACAACAATCATACCATAGGCTAGCTTCTAGGGTTTAGCCACTCCGATCTCATGGTAGATCTACTCTTGTACTACCCATATCATCAATATTAATCAAGCAGGAGTAGGGTTTTACCTCCATCGAGAGGGCCCGAACCTGGGTAAAAACATCGTGTCCCTTGTCTCCTGTTACCATCCGCCTAGACGCACAGTTCGGGACCCCCTACCCGAGATCCGCCGGTTTTGACACCAACATTGGTGCTTTCATTGAGAGTTCCTCTGTGTCGTCGCCTTTAGGCCCGATGGATTCTTCGCTCATCAATCGCGATGCGGTCCGGGATGAGACTTTTCTCCCCGGATAGATCTTCGTATTCGGCGGCTTCGCACTGCGGGCCGACTCATTCGGCCATCTGGAGCAGATCGAAAGCTACACCCCTGGCCATCAGGTCAGGTTTGGAAGCTTAAACTACACGGCCGACATCCGCGGGGACTTGATCTTCAACGGATTCGAGCCACGACCGGGTGCGCTGCACTGTCACGATGGGCATGATTTAGCTCTGTCATCGGACAACACCCAGAGCGTCGCTCAGGTGTCCGCTCCGACCATTAGCTCGAAGCCCACTGCGCCAGTCGGGGACGGACGGTTGGACGCCGCACCGGAAACTGCAACCTCTATGGCGATAGAGCCGAATACCAGCCTAGTCCCTCGCAAGGCCCGTGACTCCAAGGTGCTGGACTCCGATCCGGACTCCGTAAATCCCGCACCTCTTCCGATTAAGCCCGATTGGGCTCCGGTCATGGAGTTCACCGCCGCGGACGTCTTTCAGCACTCTCCTTTCGGCAATATCCTGAATTCATTAAAGTCTCTCTCTTTGTCAGGAGAGCCCTGGCCGAACTACGGCCAACACGGTTGGGATGCGGACGACGAAGAAATTCGAAGCCCACCCACCACCCACTTCATAGCCACTGTCGACAATTTAACCGACATGCTCGACTTTGACTCCGAAGACATCGACGGCATGGACGCCGATGAAGGAGACGATCAAGAACCGGCACCTATAGGGAACTGGAAAGCCACCTCGTCATATGACATATACATGGTGGACACCCCAAAAGCGGGGGATGGCGAGGAGAAAACGGAGGATGATCCCTCCAAGAAGCCACCCAAGCGCCGACGTCAGCGGCGCCGCTCTAAGTCCCGCCAAAGCAAAAACGGCGACTCCGGCACCGGAGATAACAACACGCCAGACAGTGCCGAAGACAACCCCCTCCAGCACGATTCAGTACAGGAGGACGAAGGAGCCAGCCCTCATGAGAGAGCGGCTGACAAACAGGATGAGGACGACAATTACATGCCTCCCTCCGAAGACGAGGCAAGCCTCGACAACGACGAATTCGTCGTGCCAGAGGATCCCGTCGAACAAGAGCGTTTCAAACGCAGGCTCGTAGCCACGGCAAGCAGCCTCAAGAAGAAACAGCAGTAGCTTAGAGCTGACCAAGACTTGCTAGCCGATAGATGGACCGAAGTCCTGGCGGCCGAAGAGTATAAACCAGGACGCCCATCCAAGAGCTACCCAAAGCGCAGGCTGCTACCCCAACTTGAGGAGGAAGCAACTAAACCTACATCACCAGCGTACGATGCGCCCGATCGGCCACCCCATGGCCGCGATAGAGAGGCCTTCAGGCCCTCAACCCAAGCCGCACCCCGACACCGCTCAAAACATACCAGAGTACGGGGAGACGCAACAGGCCTGCGAGACATCTTGGAGAATAAGGCAAGGCAAACAAGATCGATCTACGGATCGCATGGGCGCCCCACTTCACGTGACGCTAGCCGTCACACCGGACATAATAAGTATGGCCCGGCCGAATACAATAGACCAAGCTCGTCTGAGCTGCGTCGTGATATAGCCCAGTACAGGGGCGCCGCACACCCACTATGCTTCACAGACGAAGTAATGGATCATCAAATCCCCGAGGGCTTCAAACCCGTAAACATCGAATCATACGGTGGCACAACAGATCCTGCGGTATGGATCGAGGATTATCTCCTTCATATCCACATGGCCCGTGGTGATGATCTACACGCCATCAAGTACCTCCCGCTCAAGCTTAAAGGACCAGCACGACATTGGCTTAACAGCCTGCCAGCAGAGTCAATTAGTTGTTGGGAGGACCTGGAATCCGCATTCCTTGACAACTTCCAAGGCACGTATGTGCGACCACCAGACGTCGATGACCTAAGCCACATAATCCAGCAGCCAGAGGAATCGGTCAGACAATTCTGGACATGGTTCCTAACCAAGAAAAACCAAATAGTCGATTGTCCGGACGCCGAGGCCCTTGCAGCCTTCAGGCACAACATCCGAGACGAATGGCTTGCCTGGCACCTAGGAAAGGAAAAGCCGAAATCTATGGCAGCCCTCACGACGCTCATGACCCGCTTCTGTGCGGGAGAAGACAGCTGGCTAGCTCGTAGCAATAACATAACCAAGAGCCCCGGCAATTCGGATACCAAGGATAACAACGGCAGGTCACGTCGCAACAAGCATAAGCGCCGCATTAACAGTGACAATACTGAAGATGCGGCAGTCAATGCCGGATTCAGAGGCTCTAAACCGGGTCAGCGGAAGAAGCCATTCAAAAGAAACCCTCAGGGCCCATCCAGCTTAGACCGGATACTCGATCGCTCGTGCCAGATACACGGCACCCCCGAACAGCCAGCCAATCACACCAACAGGGATTGTTGGGTGTTCAAGCAGGCAGGCAAGTTAAGTGCCGAGACCAGAGACAAGGGGCTACATAGCGATGACGAGGAGGGGCCCCAGCCGCCGAACAACAAAGGACAGAAGGGATTTCCCTCGCAAGTTCGGATGGTGAACATGATATACGCAACCCACATCCCCAAAAGGGAGCGGAAGCGTGCTCTCAAGGACGTCTATGCGCTAGAGCCAGTCGCCCCAAAGTTCAACCCATGGTCCTCCTGCCCGATCACCTTCGATCAAAGGGACCACCCCACCAGCATCCGTCACGGCGAATTCGCCGCACTGGTCCTAGACCCAATTATCGACGGATTTCACCTTACCAGAGTCCTAATGGACGGCGGCAGTAGCCTGAACCTGCTTTACCAGGACACAGTCGATCCTTCAAGGATTAAACCCACAAAGGCAACCTTCAAAGGTGTCATACCAGGGGTAGAGGCCAGCTGTACAGGCTCAGTTACACTCGAAGTGGTCTTCGGATCCCCGGATAACTTCCGGAGCGAGGAGTTAATCTTTGACATAGTCCCATTCCGCAGCGGCTATCACGCCCTGCTTGGACGAACCGCATTTGCAAAGTTCAATGCGGTGCCGCACTATGCATATCTCAAGCTCAAGATGCCAGGACCTCGCGGAGTCTTCACGGTAAACGGAAACACTGAACGCTCTCTCCGAACGGAGGATCACACGGCGGCCCTGGCGGCGGAAGTACAGAGTAGCCTCTCAAGGTAGTTCTCCAATCCAGGCGTCAAATGTCCGGACAATGTCAAGCGAGCCTGAAGTAACCTACAACAAATCCGGCTGGCACGTTTCGAGCAAGCATAGCAGTGCGGCCCCAACCCCAGCCCCTGCCAAACGGCAATACTGGTACCATGTGTACATAATTACGCCTTAGAGATACCATGGGCATAAGGGGAGGGGCACAACAACGGCACGCCCAGAATGCGGCTCAACCGCACTAAGGGGCTCCCTATTTCGCCGTTTTCCTTTTTACACACTTTCAGGACCCAACTATTTGGAAGGCCTGTCCGGCAATACACTCGCCGAACCCACGATGCAACAGCCAGGGAGGGAGCAAGCCACGTCAAAAGTCCAGGTGGTCTCTATAACGAGTTTAATACCTGTTTTACTTACAATCCCGCAGCTTGCCCCTGGAGGGGAATATGTCAAATACTCCCATCTCTTGCTTACCGCACTTCTTGTATCGTTCTGCTTTCGCAGCAACCCTCTTTTTTAATAAACAATATATGGCTCTTACCTATTATTGTACTTATCTATTTTTATATACAAATATGTTCAGTCATGACATTCTGCAACCGTACACTTTGGTGCGGACAATACACCAGGGGCTTACAACACCCCATAACATGGTATGAGAAGACCAAACACTCTCACGAGTGCGGCACCCCGAACTTATAGCACTATATGCATCCGCTCCGAATCATGTCTTTGGTCAATAGTTGGGTTTGCCCGGCTCCCATGTTTTGGTACCTTACGTTCAGCATTGTTGGCTAAGGTAGCGCTGGGAGAACTACTGCGATTGTGCCCCATTTGAGCTGGGTTAACACCTCAGTAGAGAAAGCTAAAACTGACTGTCATGGTAGTGCGAGAGACCGGTCGCTATTCGCGAGGTTTCTTTGAGTCCTTAAAGAGTTATGCCGCTTCGAGCAAAGAACCGGACTTATCCTGCCTAGGCGTGGATAGCGCCCTGAACTCGGTCTTCTGAATACTAGGGGCTTTGCCGAAATTTAAAATTATAGAATTCTATGGCTAAGTGAGAGTGATAAAGCATTATAAGTCCGACGGCCTGGTTCGTTGTGCTGAACGCCTCCCTAGATGGACCCAAGAATGGGAACAAGAGCGCTCAGGTTTATCCCGAACACCCCAGCACTCGTGGCATGGGGGTCGAAGCCGACGACTTGCATCTCTCAGATTTGATAAGCGGCCGCACAGAAGGTAATATTTTAAATTAACAAGCGTTGCTTAACCCATATGAACAAAGCTTCAGCGTACAGGATAACAAATGCGAGTCTACTCAAAAATTACATCTTCGGAGCACTCATCCGCTATACGGCGGGCACCCTTCAGAACACCATTATAATACATCTCGGGCGTACGATACTCCTTGCCCGGCGGTGGCGCGTCCGTCAACAGCTTCTCTGCATCTAGCTTGCCCCGGTGCACCTTAGCACAGGCAAGGGCCCGACGGGCACCTTCAATACAAACGGAGCGCTTGACGACCTCAATCCACGGACACGCGTCCACCAACCGCCGCACCAGACCGAAGTAGCTCCCAGGCATGACTTCTCCAGGCCATAGCCGAGCTATGAGGCCCTTCATGGCCTGTTCAGACACCTTGTGGAGCTCGACCAGCTGCTTCAGCTGGTCGCTCAGGGGCACTGGATGTTCGGCCTCAGCATACTGAGACCAGAACACTTTTTCCGTCGAGCTCCCCTCTTCGGCTCGGTAGTATGCGGCGGCATCAGACACACTACGGGGAAGATCGGCGAACGCTCCTGGAGAGCTCCGGATTCGGGTAAGTAGCGGATAATTAGCTTTTATATTTTTGCTTTGCATAAAGAATGCCTTACCCGCCGCTATCTTCTTCATCGCCTCGATCTCCTGAAGGGCCTACTGGGCTTCGGCCTTAGCAGTCTTGGCACTCTCAAGAGCCAAGGCAAGCTCGGACTCTCGAGTCTTCGAGTCACGCTCCAAACCCTCGTGTTTTTCCACGAGAGCCTGGAGCTCTTGCCGCACCTCCGCCAACCGCGCCTCCTGCTTCTCTCGCTCGCTGCGCTCCAAGGCCGCACTCTTTTCGGCCTTGGAGACCGCCTCTTTCAGGGTCGCCACCTCGGTCGTGGCTCCTGCAACATTAATGTTGGTCCTGTTATTATTTTGCAACCAAGTATTTCTATATATACATTTACAGGAGGTACTATGTACCCTCTTTAATCCTCGAGCTGCTTCTTGGCACGGCCGAGCTTGCTCTCGGACTGCTCGAGGCTTTCCTTCAATGCATTAACCTCCGCAGTCAGTGCGGCAGACGTCAGCAGCGTAGCCTGCATTCCCATATTGACATATTTTTATTAGACTCCTGCGTATATCTTTTTAGATCCTCAGCTCAGCTTTTCTTTCCGAACACCGAACTGAGCATCAGGGGCTACTGTCTATGCGGTACTATTTTGTATATATATGTTTTTGAACACATACCTCAAAGCCCATTAACATGCTTGTACATGCTTCCGTCAGCCTGCTCTTGGCGGACTGAACCTTCTGAATCACCGCACTCATAACAGTGCGGTGTTCCTCTTTGATGTAGGCGCCGTTAAGCGCCTCCAGCAAATTGTCCGGCGCCTCCGGATGGACGGAAGTCGCCGGCGTCGTAGGCTTGCCCTTCTTATGAAGGCGCCGCCTGTCGGACTCCGGAACCGCTGATGGTTCCGGAGCAGTGTCTGGCTCGGGGCCGAACTTAGATCCCTCCGGAGCCTTACCCCCTTTGGGCCTGGAGTCCGGAAGGTCGCCTTGTGGCGCCTCTAGGACCACCTCCTCCTGGTTTAGCCCCTTTTGGGACTCCACCTCGGCGTCGTCCGTAGGGAGAGGGGAGGAGGCCGTCGAAAGTGAAGCGCTATTCACATCCGACAAATCCAAGGAGCCGCTCGTTGAATCGTCGAGCTGGGCCTTGGGTGGACTACACGATCAAATTCGGCGTCAGAAAATGCCAAATAATGGAGGGGCGTCATAAGTTATTCGGATGACTGGATGCTTACGATTTTGCTAGGGGCTTGACCCTGGATGGCCATTCCTCCCCGCCGTCTTCAGCACCGGAGGTGTAGTCCGGAAGGAGGGTTCTCCCTTTCTTGGACCCTCCGGCCTCCCCAGTTGGGGCGGCTTTCCTTTTCTTTCCTTCCCCCGTTGGAGGGGGGAGTCTTCTTCTTCTTCCTCCTCCTCGTCCTCTGAGGCGGAGGGTGCTTCGGGGTTGTCGGGCGATGAATCCGACACCACCAGGCGCCGGGAACTCTTTCGAGTCCTCGTGGCCTTCTTCTTGGCCTTCTTCTCCAGCACCACGTGAGGTGCCGGGACCAGCAGCTTCGTCAAGTGGGCGTCCGCTGGGTCTTTGGGCAAGGGAGCCGGACAGTTGATCTGTCCGGCCTTTTTCTGCCAGTCCTATTAAAGAGATGGGAGTTTAGATCCCGCATAGAATCAAATCTATGAAAAACAAATACCCCGTAAAGGGAAAATTAAGCTCACCATGCTGGCTTGGCACTCGGCGCAGAATCCGCGATCCTCGGTGACGGGAGGGGAGACCTCGAAGCTCTTGAATAGCACCTTCCAGGCATCCCCATGCTTTGTCTCGAAGAGCCGGGACAGAGTCTGGTGCTGGGCCGGGTCAAACTCCCACAAGCTAAAAGCCCGTCGTTGACACGGGAGAATCCGGCGGAAGAGCATGACCTGGACGACGTTGACAAGTTTAACCTTCCTGCCGATCAGGTCTTTGATGCAGGTTTGAAGTCCGGTCAATTCCGCCGAACTACCCCATGACAGGCCCGTCTCCTTCCAAGATGTGAGCCGTGTGGGGATACCAGATTGGAATTCGGGGGCCGCTGTCCATTCAGGGTCACGCGGCTCGGTGATATAGAACCACCCCGATTGCCACCCTTTGATGGTCTCTACGAAGGCGCCCTCGAGCCATGTAACATTGGCTATTTTGCCCACCATGGCGCCTCCGCACTCCGCTTGGCGCCCGCCCACTACCTTCGGCTTGACGCTGAAGATCTTCAGCCATAGGCCAAAGTGAGGCTGGATGCGGAGAAAGGCCTCGCACACAACGATAAACGCTGAGATGTTGAGGATGAAGTTCGGGGCCAGATCATGGAAGTCCAGGCCGTAGTAGAACATGAGCCCCCGGACGAATGGGTGAAGAGGAAAACCCAGTCCGCAGAGGAAATGGGGGAGAAAAACAACCCTCTCATGGGGCCTGGGGGTGGGGATGAGTTGCCCCACATCTGGAAGCCGGTGCGCGATGTCGTTAGACAAGTATCCGGCCTTCCTCAGTTTTTTGATTTGCCCCTCCGTGACGGAGGAGGCCATCCATCTACCTCCCGCTCCGGACATGGTTGGAGAAGGTTGAGGTGGGAAGTGCGGGCTTGGGCGCTGGAGCTCGAGCGCGCAGGGACGGATAAGAAGAGGAGGAAGAAGGCGTGAATGGAAAGGGCGGATTCTTATCCCCTTATATGGGCGGCCAAAACTACGAGCCCCCCACCGGCCTAATAAAACTTGCTTATCTCCCAAGCGTCGCGATTAATGGCGCGGTTGGGTTACCCACACCCGTATTATGAGAATCCCGGAATAAGGGGACACGATCTCTGCTTTGACAAGACGTGCCAAGGAAACCGCCTCGCTGAACGCGCTGAGGTGGAACAATAAAATGAATAAAAGCCTGGCCGTAGCATGATGTCGCGCCGCGGAATACATCAGCAGATCCAATTAACACAAATATTATTCTCTCTACGGTGGAATGTGGAACTTATTTTGCAGAGCCGGACACTACCCTGGTGTTCAACATCTTCTATGAAATATTCGAAGGAGGAACCCGCCTTGCAATGCCGAAGACAACTTGCGCGCCGGACTCGTCGTCATTGAAGCCTGGTTCAGGGGCTACTGAGGGAGTCCTGGATTAGGGAGTGTCCGGATGGCCGGACTATGACCTTCGGCCGGACTCCCGGACTATGAAGATACAAGATTGAAGACTCCGTCCCGTGTCTGGATGGGACTTTCCTTGGCGTGGAAGGCAAGCTTGGCGATACGATATGAAGATCTCCTCCCATTGTAACCGACTCTGTGTAACCCTAGCCCTCTCTGGTGTCTATATAAACCGTAGAGTTTTAGTCCGTAGGACAAACAACAATCATACCATAGGCTAGCTTCTAGGGTTTAGCCACTCCGATCTTGTGGTAGATCTACTCTTGTACTACCCATATCATCAATATTAATCAAGCAGGAATAGGGTTTTACCTCCATCGAGAGGGACCGAACCTGGGTAAAAACATCGTGTCCCTTGTCTCCTGTTACCATCCATCTAGACGCACAGTTCGGGACCCCCTACCCGAGATCCGCCGGTTTTGACACCGACAACACCCAATACAATGGCAAATTGTATAGGTGCACTAGTTCGGCGAAGAGATGGTGATACAAGTGCAAAATAGATAGTAGATATAGGTTTTTGTAATCTGAAATAATAAAAACAGCAAGGTAATTAAGGATAAAAGTGAGCGTAAACGGTATTGCAATGGTAGGAAACAAGGCCTAGGGTTCATACTTTCACTAGTGCGGGTTCTCTCAACAATAATAACATAGATAGATAATATAACAAGCCCTCAACATGCAACAAAGAGTCACTCCAAAGCCACTAATAGCGGAGAACAAACGTAGAGATTATGGTAGGGTACGAAACCACCTCAAAGCTATTCTTTTGGATCAATCTATAAAAGAGTTCGTACTAGAATAACATCTTAAGATACAAATCAACCAAAACCCTAATGTCACCTAGATACTCCATTGTCACCTCAAGTATTCGTGGGCATGATTATACGATATGCATCACACAATCTCAGATTCATCCAACCAACATAAAAGTACTTCAAAGAGTGCCCCAAAGTTTCTACCGGAGAGTCAAGAACGTGTGCCAACCCCTATGCATAGGTTCCCAATGTCACGAAACCCGCAAGTTGATCACCAAAACATACATCAAGTGGCACATGATATCCCATTGTCACCACAAATAATCACGGCAAGACATACATCAAGTGTTCTAATAAAGACTCAATCTGATAAGATAACTTCAAAGGGGAAACTCAATTCATCACAAGAGAGTAGAGGGGGAGAAACATCATAAGATCCAACTACAATAGCAAAGCTCGGGATACATCAAGATTGTGCCATAGAGGAACACGAGAGAGAGTGAGAGATCAAACACATAGCTACTGGTACATACCCTCAGCCCCGAGGGTGAACTACTGCCTCCTCGTCATGGATAGTGCCGGGATGATGAAGATGGCCACCGGTGATGGGATCCCCCTCCGGCAGGGTGCCGGAACAGGGTCCCGATTGGTTTTTGGTGGCTACAGAGGCTTGCGGTGGCGGAACTCCCGATCTATCTTCTGTTCTGGAAGTTTTAGGATACATAGGTATATATGGGTGCAGGGGATATGTCGGAGGAGCTACGGGGGGCCCACAAGGCAGGGGGGCGCGCCCGGGGGGTGGGCGCGCCCCCCACCCTCGTGGGCAGCCCGTATCTCCCCTGACGTGCACTCCAAGTTCCCTGGGTTGCTTTCCTTCCAAAAATAACTTATCCGGTTGATTTCGTTCCGTTTTGACTCCGTCTGATATTCCTTTTCCTCGAAACAATGAAATAGGCATAAAACAGCAAATCTGGGTTGGGCCTCCGGTTAATAGGTTCGTCCCAAAAATAATATAAAAATGGATAATAAAGCCCAATATTGCCCAAAACAGTAGATAAAGTAGCATGGAGCAATCAAAAAATATAGATACGTTGGAGACGTATCAATCACGAACATGACGAGGAGCTCCGGAATGGTCCAGAGGTAAAGATTGATATATATAGGATGATCATATTCGGACAGTGGAAGAGTTTCGGATTGCACCGGGTAGTCATCGGGTCACCGAAAGGGGTTCCGAACACCCCCATGAGGTCAATGGGCCAAGGGGAAAGACACACCAGCCCACTAGGGGGCTGGCGCACCCCTCTCCCTAGCCGCCGACCCTAGGGAAGGAAAGGGGGAGGGCTAGCCCCTCCTACCTTCCCCTCCACATGGGAGAAAGGAAAGGGGGGGTGCCACCCTCCCCTGCCTTTCCCCGCGCGCATAGAAAGGCAAGGGGGGCGCGGCTAGGGGAAGGACCCCAAGTGGGATTCGGCCCCACTTAGGGCGCCTCCTTGGCTGCTCCTCCCCCCCCCCCACCTATATATATGTGGGAGGGGGCACCGCACATAGGCCACGACAATCTCTTAGCCATGTGCGGCGCCCCTCTCCACAGTTACGTCCCTCGGTCATATTTTCGTAGTGCTTAGGCGAAGCCCTGCGGAGATAGCATCACCATCACCATCACCGTCACCATGCCATTGTGCTGCCGGAACTCATCCACTACTTCACCGTCTTGTTGGATCAAGAAGGCGAGGACGTCACTGAGTTGAACGTGTGTTGAACATGGAGGTGTCGTACGTTCGGTACTTGATCGGTTGGATCGCGAAGAAGTTCGACTACATCAACCGCGTTACTAAACGCTTCCGCTTATGGTCTACGAGGATACGTAGACACACTCTCCTCCTCGTTGCTATGCATCTCCATGGATAGATCTTGCGTGTACGTAGATTTTTTTTTGTTTTCCATGCAACGTTTGCCAACAACATGCTCACTATACCGTTCTCATTACCGGTTTTTGTTCTTTTTTCTCGTTGATATATTCTAGCATCCCGTGATGTAGTCACCTGCGTCTGACCAGACGATGATGGATGTCGTCACATTGAGAGGGCCCTAAGACTATCTCTCCATCGTCGGAGGATCACATCCCACTCTCGAGCTATGTAGTCCCTTGTCAAACTTTTTGATGAACGTGTAAGTTGTTGTTATGTTCATGTGTTACAGACGATGTTTGAGCAACCACAAAGTCCACCGTACGGTAAGAAGTGACTACGATACTCTCATGGTCTATGGAACTAAAACATGTGTTAACACTTTGTGTTATAACAATTGGTTTCAGACGATATTATCACAAAGTATAACAAACAAGTTTGGGTCGATTCAATATGATTGTTCTTCTAACGTCATACTCTCAATGTTGTTTTAGGATTACACTTAAAGATATCCTAAGATCAGAAAAACATGATCACCAACAACACTCGAACCAGTCTTAGAGCAAGACTAGGAACTTGATTTTACCGTTTATCATTCCACACGTGCATATGAGTTTTCCACTGAATCGCACATTCTAGGATTATACCAGTTATAACATTAATATAAACTCTTAATTATGAATATAGAAATATAATAATACAATATTATTGCCTTTAAGGCGTATTTCTAACACTGCCCACTAATACGTCTCCGTCGTATCTATGATTTTTGATTGTTCCATGCCAATATTATTCACTTTCATATACTTTTTGGCAACTTTTTATATTATTTTTGGGACTAACTATTGATCCAGTGCCCAGTGCCAGTTCCTGTCTGTTGCATGTTTTTTGCTTCGCAGAAACCCAATATCAAACGGAGTCCAAACGGGAAAAAAACGGGCGGAGATTTTTTTTGGAATATTTATGATTTTTGGGAAGTAAAATCAACGCGAAACGGTATCCGAGGTGGGCACGAGGTAGGGGGCGCGCCCTACCCCCCCAGGCGCGCCCCTGACCCTCGTGGTCCACCCGTAAGGCGGTTGACGCTCTCCTTCTGGCGCAAGAAAGCCAATTTTATGAGAAAGATCTGGGCGAAAGATTCACCCCAATCGGAGTTACGGATCTCCGGATATAAAGAAAACGGTGAAGGGGTAGAATCTGCCAACACAGAGAACGCAAAAACAGAGAGATAGATCCAATCTCGGAGAGGCTCTCGCCCCTCCCAAGCCATGGGAGCCAAGGACCAGAGGGGAAACCCTTCTCCCATCTAGGGAGAAGGCCAAGGAAGAAGAAGAAGAAGGGGGGCTCTCTCCCCCTTGCTTCCGGTGGCGCCGGAACTCCGCCGGGGGCCATCATCATCACCGCGATCTTCACCAACACCGTCGTCATCTTCACCAACATCTCCATCACCTTCCCCCATCTCTATGCAGCGATGTAACCTCTCTCTTACCCGCTGTAATCTCTACTTAAACATGGTGCTCAACGCTATATATTATTTCCCAATGATGTATGGCTATCCTATGATGTTTGAGTAGATCTGTTTTGTCCTAATGGCTATTTGATGATCGTGAATGGTTTGAGTTGTATATTTTATTATTGGTGTTGTACTATGGTGCCCTCCATGTCACGCAAGCGTGAGGGATTCCCGCTGTAGGGTGTTGCAATACGTTCATGATTCGCTTATAGTGGGTTGGTGAGTGACTGAAACACAAACCCGAGTAAGAGGGATTGTTGCGTATGGGATAAAGGGGACTTGATGCTTTAATGCTATGGTTGGGTTTTACCTTAATGAATCTTTAGTAGTTGCGGATGCTTGCTAGAGTTCCAATCATAAGTGCATATGATCCAAGTATAGAAAGTATGTTAGCTTATGCCTCTCCCTCAAATAAAATTGCAATAATGATTACCGGTCTAGTTATCGATTGCCTAGGGACAAATAACTTTCTCATGACAACAAGCTCTTTACTTTTACTAATTTAGTTGTGTCTTTATCTAAACAGCCCCTAGTTTATGTTTACGTGCTCTTTATTATCTTGCAAACCTATCCTTTCACACCTACAAAGTACTTCTAGTTTCATACTTGTTCTAGGTAAAGCGAACGTCAAGCATGCGTAGAGTCGTATCAGTGGCCGATAGGACTTGAGAGAGTATTTGTTCTACCTTTAGCTCCTCGTTGGGTTCGACACACTTACTTATCGAAAGAGGCTACAACTATCCCGTATACTTGCGGGTCATCAAGACCTTTTTTTGGCGCCGTTGCCGGGGAGTCATAGCGTGGGGTGAATATTCTCGTGTGTGCCTGTTTGCTTTATCACTAAGTAATTTTTATTTGCTGTTCTTAGTTGTTCTTTATCTTTAGTTATGGATATGGAGTGCAAAATACCAAAAAAATTAGATGTACTTGCTACTCATGAGGATGGGGTAACTCCTAAAAGCCTCGATTCTCATTATGCGAAAGATATTATGTACTACTTTGATAATCCTGAGAAAACCCCATTCAACTTTATAATGGGAGACATGTTGGATCAACGTGAATACTTTAGGGATTATCGCTCGACACAAAAAGGGAAACTATTATGGGATCAATTTATTATGTTGCATTGGTATGCATGGGCTCTATGCTTGAGATATGATGTTACTTGTTGCTCTAGGATGGAGGCTCCACACCTTCCCTTTTCATGCGAATTTAGTGATAATGAAACCTTAGCTTCTTATGCTAATGGTATATATGATTACTATGATGTGGAACAAATAGAAGAATTTGTTGCTTTTAAGGCTGCTTATGAAATTGAAGCTTTGTTTGAAAAGTATGAAGCTTTAGATGATGATGTTTATAGGCCTGAAAATCTTGCTATACTTAGATATTGCTATGAAAATTATAAATACAATTACTATATTAATGCATTTATTAAGAAAGTCTCCGCTTTCCAAGAAGATATTAATATTTTGCAGGAAGCTATGGAAGAAGAAATTGATGAAACTATGAGCTCATTGGATAAAAAAGATGATGAGGAGAGCAAAGAACAAAAGGAGGAGCGGATTAGCTACCCATGCCCACCTTCTAATGAGAGTAACCCTCCAACTCATACATTATTTAACTCCCCTTCATGCTTACCGAAGGATGATTGCTATGATGATTGTTATGATCCCGTTGATTCTCTTGAAATATCCCTTTTTGATGATGCTTGCTATGCTTGCGGCCAAGATGCCAATATGAATTATGCTTATGGAGATGAACTTGCTATAGTTCCTTATGTTATGAATGAAATTGTTGCTATTGCACCCACGCATGATAGTCCTATTATCTTTTTGAATTCTCCCGATTATACTATATCGGAGAAGTTTGCACTTATTAAGGATTATATTGATGGGTTGCCTTTTACCGTTGCACATGGTGATTTTGATAAATATAATATGCATGTTCTTGCTGCTCCTACTTGATATTATTATAAGAGAGGAACTATGTCTCCACCTCTCTATGTTTCCAACACGATAGAATTGCAAGAAAATGTTTATACTATGCATTGGCCTTTACTTGGTGTGCATGAATTGTTCTTTTATGACATGCCGATGCATAGGAAGAGAGTTAGACTTCGTTGTTGCATGATATATGTTACTTTGTGCTCACTACTAAATTACAAATCATTGTTAATTAAAATTGGCTTTGATATACCTTGGGATCCGGGTGGATCCATTACTTGAGCACTAAATGCCTAGCTTAATGGCTTTAAAGAAAGTGCTGCCAGGGCGACAACCCGGAAGTTTTAGAGAGTCATTTAAGAGTCATTTATTTCTGTTGAGTGCTTTCATATAGTTTAAAAACAAAAAAATAAAGAGGGGAACCTAAAAACTTTTCAAAAAGGAAAGTGAAAGTTAGAGAGACGAGCATTGTTGAAGTGGGAGAGCTCCTTGAACTTTGTTCATGCCCATGGAAACTTTGTGAATCTTGATTACAGAAACTTTTCATCAAAAATAATTATCCCCTTGTACAATTCCATTGTATTATAAAAATAATGTGCTAAGGTTTGCCTTTAGGATGTTTACAATGCTTGTTGGTTTGTACGGTGCAGGACAGAAACTTTGGCTGTAGTGCGGGATTTTACATTTTTATCTGGAACGTCAATTGGTTCTGATTCATTTTGCACTGTCTTTCTGTACAGCTTGTTTATTTTTCCTAATTTTGGTAGACTTTTTGTGGTACCATAAGTATGGTGGATGTTCAGATTGCTACAGACTGTTCTGTTTTTGACAGATTCTGTTTTTGATGCATAGTTTGCTTATTTTGATGAATCTATCAATTTATATCAGTGGATTAAGCCATGCAAAAGCTATATTACAGTAGAAACAATGCAAAAACAAAATATGAATTGGTTTGCAACAGTACTTAGAGTGGTGATTTGCTTTATTATACTAACGGATCTTACCGAGTTTTCTGTTGAAGTTTTGTGTGGATGTAGTGTCTAATCGAGGATGTCTCGATATGAGGAAAAGGAAGAGAGACAAGAGCTCAAGCTTGGGGATGCCTGAGGCACCCCAAGTAAATATTCAAGGAGACTCAAGCGTCTAAGCTTGGGGATGCTGGGGAGGCATCCCCTCTTTCTTCAACAAGTATCGGTATGTTTTCGGATTCGTTTCGTTCATGCATTATGTGCAAGTCTTGGAGCGTCTTTTGCATTTAGTTTTCATTTTTCTTTTATGCACCATGCTGGTATAAGATAGTCCTTGGTTGATTTATAGAATTCTCTATGCACTTCACTTATATCTTTTGAGTATGGCTTTATAGAATGCTTCATGTGCTTCACTTATATCATTTGAAGTTTGGATTGCCTGTTTCTCTTCACATAGAAAACCGCCATTTGTAGAATGCACTTTTGCTTCACTTATATTTGTTAGAGCGGGGGCATATCTTTTGTAGAAAGAATTAAACTCTCTTGCTTCACTTATATCTATTTAGAGAGATTACAGGAACTGGTCATTCACATGGTTAGTCATAAAATCCTACATAAACTTGTAGATCGCTGAATATGATATGTTTGATTCCTTGCAATAGTTTTGCGATATAGAGGTGATAATATGTGGGAGGTACTAGTAGATGGTTGTGTTTAGTAAAGATATTGGTGTTAAGGTTTGTGATTCCCGGAGCATGCACGTATGGTCTACTAACTATGTAACCAAATTGGCGCGCATTGTATTTTGACTGTTTATCTTTGCGTGAAGGTCGGGGGCGCGCGATGGTTAACTCCTACCAACCTCCCCCCTAGGAGCATGCGTGTAGTACTTTGTTTCAAGGGCTTCTAAATTTTTGCAATAAGTATGTGAGTTCTTTATGACTAATGTTGAGTCCATGGATTATACGCACTCTCACCCTTCCATCATTGCTACCCTCTTCGGTACCGTGCATTGCCCTTTCTCACCTCGAGAGTTGGTGCAAACTTCGCCGGTGCATCCAAACCCCGTGACACGATACGCTCTGTCACACATAAGCCTCATTATATCTTCCTCAAAACAGCCACCATACCTACCTATTATGGCATTTCCATAGCCATTCCGAGATATATTGCCATGCAACTTCCATCATCATCATATTCATGACTTGAGCATTCATTGTCATATTGCTTTGCATGATCGTAAGATAGCTAGCATGATGTTTTCATGGCTTGTCCATTTTTTGATGTCATTGCTACGCTAGATCATTGCACATTCCGGTACACCGCCGGAAGCATTCATATAGAGTCATATCTTTGTTCCAGTATCGAGTTGTAAGTAAATAAAAGTGTGATGACCATCATTATAGAGCATTGCCCCATAAAAAAAGAAAAAAAGGAAAGGCCAAAGAAGCCTAAATAAAAAAGGGGGCCAAATAATCCCACCAAAAAAAAGGGGGCAATGTTACTATCTCTTTTTCCACACTTGTGCTTCAAAGTAGCACCATGTTCTTCATGTAGTGAGTCTCATATCTTGTGCTTCAAAGTAGCACCATGTTCTTCATATAGATTTTCTCCTATGTTGTCACTTTCATATACTAGTGGGATTTTTCATTATAGAACTTGGCTTGTATATTCCAACGATGGGCTTCCTCAAATGCCCTAGGTCTTCATGAGCAAGCAAGTTGGATGCACACCCACTTAGTTTCTCTTGTTGAGATTTCATACACTTATAGCTCTTAGTGCATCCGTTGCATAGCAATCCCTACTCCTTGTATTGACATCAATTGATGGGCATCTCCATAGCCCATTGATTAGCCGCGTTGATGTGAGACTTTCTCCCTTTTTGTCTTCTCCACATAACCTCCGTCATCATATTCTATTCCACCCATAGTGCTATATCCATGGCCCACGCTCATGTATTGCATGAAGGTTGAAAAAGTTTGAGAATACTAAAGTATGAAACAATTGCTTGGCTGACACCGGGATAGGCATGAGGGGTACCTTGTGTTAAGAAAAGGGAGCATACAAGACTATATGATTTTTGTAGGGATAACTTTCTAAAGCATTGATGTTTTGAAAGACATGATTGTTTGTTGGGATGCCCTAAGTATTATTGCTTTTATGTCAAATGATAGATTATTGCTTTGAATCACTCGTGTCTTAATATTCATGCCATGATTATACATATGATCAAGATTATGCTAGGTAGCATTCCACATCAAAAATTATCTTTTTTTATCATTTACCTACTCGAGGACGATCAGGAATTAAGCTTGGGGATGCTGATACGTCTCCGTCGTATCTATAATTTTTTATTGTTCCATGCCAATATTATTCACTTTCATATACTTTTTGGCAACTTTTTATATTATGTTTGGGACTAACATATTGATCCAGTGCCCAGTGCCAGTTCCTGTCTGTTGCCTGTTTTTTGTTTCGCAGAAACCCAATATCAAATGGAGTCCAAACGGGAAAAAAACGAACGGAGATTTTTTTTTGGAATATTTATGATTTTTGGAAGTAAAATCAACGCGAAACGGTATCCGAGGTGGGCACGAGGTAGGGGGCGCACCCTACCCCCACCCCCCCAGGCGCGCCCCTGACCCTCGTGGTCCACCCGTAAGGCGGTTGACGCTCTCCTTCTGGCGCAAGAAAGCTAATTTTATGAGAAAGATCTGGGCGAAAGATTCACCCCAATCAGAGTTACGGATCTCCGGATATAAAGGAAACGGTGAAGGGGTAGAATCTGTCAACGCAGAGAACGCAGAAACAGAGAGATAGATCCAATCTTGGAGGGGCTCTCGCCCCTCCCAATCCATGGGAGCCAAGGACCAGAGGGGAAACCCTTCTCCCATCTAGGGAGAAGGCCAAGGAAGAAGAAGAAGAAGGGGGGCTCTCTCCCCCTTGCTTCCGGTGGCGCTGGAACACCGCCGGGGGCCATCATCATCACCGCGATCTTCACCAACACCGCCGTCATCTTCACCAACATCTCCATCACCTTCCCCCATCTCTATGCAGCGGTGTAACCTATCTCTTACCCGTTGTAATCTCTACTTAAACATGGTGCTCAACGATATATATTATTTCCCAATGATGTATGGCTATCCTATGATGTTTGAGTAGATCTGTTTTGTCCTAATGGCTATTTGATGATCGTGATTGGTTTGAATTGTATGTTTTATTATTGGTGCTGTCCTATGGTGCCCTCCGTGTCGCGCAAGCATGAGGGATTCCCGCTGTAGGGTGTTGCAATACGTTCATGATTCGCTTATAGTGGGTTGGTGAGTGACTGAAACACAAATCCGAGTAAGAGGGATTGTTGCGTATGGGATAAAGGGGACTTGATGCTTTAATGCTATGGTTGGGTTTTACCTTAATGAATCTTTAGTAGTTGCGGATGCTTGCTAGAGTTCCAATCATAAGTGCATATGATACAAGTAGAGAAAGTATGCTAGCTTATGCCTCTCCCTCAAATAAAATTGTAATAATGATTACCGGTCTAGTTATCGATTGCCTAGGGACAAATAACTTTCTCGTGACAACAAGCTCTTTACTTTTACTAATTTAGTTGTGTCTTTATCTAAACAGCCCCTAGTTTATGTTTACGTGCTCTTTATTATCTTACAAACCTATCCTTTCACACCTACAAAGTACTTCTAGTTTCATACTTGTTCTAGGTAAAGCGAACGTCAAGCGTGCGTAGAGTCGTATTAGTGGCCGAGAGGACTTGAGAGAGTATTTGTTTTACCTTTAGCTCCTCGTTGGGTTCGACACTCTTACTTATTGAAAGAGGCTACAACTATCCCGTATACTTGCGGGTCATCACCCACCACCACCCAAATTTCCTGATCATCGCATTAAGGGTTTGCAAAAACCTCTAGGAAGCTTAAAATGACATAGAGAATATATGCACTACTTGGTAAAATGGACTTGATCAGGACTTCTTTCCCTGCCAAAGACATAGTTTCCTAGATCCACCATGTACCTTGTCCCGTAAGCGGTCCTTGATATATTTAAATGCCCAAGTCTTCTCATTGAAGGATTCATTAGCACCATAAAGTATACATTTCACCTCCTCTCTAACACCAATGGGACATCCCTTGCTGAAGAAATAGATGATTTCTCACAATTTATGGGTTGACATGAAGCCTAAAAATATATATCAAATATTTTGTTAACATCCACTATCCCCACACCATTTGCTCAGAAAAATAACAGGTTGTCATTTGCAAACAATAAATGGTTAAATAGTGGAGATTGCGGCACCACCTAAATACTACCCAGATTATATTACTTGACAAGAGGCATGGAAGGACCTGTGCTGCTAACAAGAAAATGGATCATGAAATAGGGCCCCCCTGACGGATACCGTGAGAAGGTCTAAATTCATGAAGCTTCTTTCCATTGAACAAAGCTGAGAATTTCACTCATCTAACCAAACTCATCACAATAGACACCCACCGCTCATTGAATTTTTGGGGTACCATAAGTATGGTGGATGTTCAGATTGCTACAGACTGTTCTGTTTTTTGACAGATTCTGTTTTTGATGCATAGTTTGCTTGTTTTGATGAATCTATCAATTTATATCAGTGGATTAAGCCATGGAAAAGCTATATTACAGTAGACACAATGCAAAAACAAAATATGAATTGGTTTGCAACAGTACTTAGAGTGGTGATTTGCTTTATTATACTAACGGATCTTACCGAGTTTTCTGTTGAAGTTTTGTGTGGATGTAGTGTCTAATCGAGGATGTCTCGATATGAGGAAAAGGAAGAGAGGCAAGAGATCAAGCTTGGGGATGCCCGAGGCACCCCAAGTAAATATTCAAGGAGACTCAAGCGTCTAAGCTTGGGGATGCTAGGGAGACATCCCCTCTTTCTTCAACAAGTATCGGTATGTTTTCGGGTTCGTTTCGTTGATGCATTATGTGCAAGTCTTGGAGCGTCTTTTGCATTTAGTTTTCATTTTTCTTTTATGCACCATGCTGGTATGAGATAGTCCTTGGTTGATTTATAGAATTCTCTATGCACTTCACTTATATCTTTTGAGTATGGCTTTATAGAATGCTTCATGTGCTTCACTTATATCATTTGAAGTTTGGATTGCCTGTTTCTCTTCACATAGAAAACCGCCATTTGTAGAATGCACTTTTGCTTCACTTATATTTGTTAGACCGGGGGCATATCTTTTGTAGAAAGAATTAAACTCTCTTGCTTCACTTATATCTATTTAGAGAGATTACAGGAACTGGTCATTCACATGGTTAGTCATAAAATCCTACATAAACTTGTAGATCGCTAAATATGATATGTTTGATTCCTTGCAATAGTTTTGCGATATAGAGGTGATAATATGTGGGAGGTACTAGTAGATGGTTGTGTTTAGTAAAGATGTTGGTGTTAAGGTTTGTGATTCCCGGAGCATGCACGTATGGTCTACTAACTATGTAACCAAATTGGCGTGCATTGTATTTTGATTGTTTATCTTTGCGTGAAGGTCGGGGGCGCGCGATGGTTGACTCCTACCAACCTCCCCCCTAGGAGCATGCGTGTAGTACTTTGTTTCAAGGGCTTCTAAATTTTTGCAATAAGTATGTGAGTTCTTTATGACTAATGTTGGGTCCATGGATTATACGCACTCTCACCCTTTCATCATTGCTAGCCTCTTCGGTACCGTGCATTTCCCTTTCTCACCTCGAGAGTTGGTGCAAACTTCGCCGGTGCATCCAAACCCCGTGACACGATACGCTCTGTCACACATAAGCCTCATTATATCTTCCTCAAAACAGCCACCATACCTACCTATTATGGCATTTCCATAGCCATTCCGAGATATATTGCCATGCAACTTCCATCATCATCATATTCATGACTTGAGCATTCATTGTCATATTGCTTTGCATGATCGTAAGATAGCTAGCATATGATGTTTTCATGGCTTGTCCGTTTTTTGATGTCATTGCTACGCTAGATCATTGCACATCCCGGTACACCGCCGGAAGCATTCGTATAGAGTCATATCTTTGTTCCAGTATCGAGTTGTAAGTAAATAAAAGTGTGATGACCATCATTATAGAGCATTGCCCCATAAAAAAGGAAAGGCCAAAGAAGCCTAAATAAAAAATGGGGCCAAAGAAGCCCACCAAAAAAAAAAGGGGGCAATGTTACTATCTCTTTTTCCACACTTGTGCTTCAAAGTAGCACCATGTTCTTCATGTAGTGAGTCTCATATCTTGTGCTTCAAAGTAGCACCATGTTCTTGATATAGATTTTCTCCTATGTTGTCACTTTCATATACTAGTGGGGTTTTTGATTATAGAACTTGGCTTGTATATTCCAACGATGGGCTTCCTCAAATGCCCTAGGTCTTCATGAGCAAGCAAGTTGGATGCACACCCACTTAGTTTCTTTTGTTGAGCTTTCATACACTTATAGCTCTTAGTGCATCCGTTGCATGGCAATCCCTACTCCTTGTATTGACATCAATTGATGGGCATCTCCATAGCCCGTTGATTAGCCGTGTTGATGTGAGACTTTCTCCCTTTTTGTCTTCTCCACATAACCTCCGTCATCATATTCTATTCCACCCATAGTGCTATATCCATGGCCCACGCTCATGTATTGCATGAAGGTTGAAAAAGTTTGAGAATACTAAAGTATGAAACAATTGCTTGGCTGACACCGGGATAGGCATGAGGGGTACCTTGTGTTAAGAAAAGGGAGCATACAAGACTATATGATTTTTGTAGGGATAACTTTCTAAAGCATTGATGTTTTGAAAGACATGATTGTTTGTTGGGATGCCCTAAGTATTATTGCTTTTATGTCAAATGATAGATTATTGCTTTGAATCACTCGTGTCTTAATATTCATGCCATGATTATACATATGATCAAGATTATGCTAGGTAGCATTCCACATCAAAAATTATCTTTTTTTATCATTACCTACTCGAGGACGATCAGGAATTAAGCTTGGGGATGCTGATACGTCTCCGTCATATCTATAATTTTTTATTGTTCCATGCCAATATTATTCACTTTCATATACTTTTTGGCAACTTTTTATATTATGTTTGGGACTAACATATTGATCCAGTGCCCAGTGCCAGTTCCTGTCTGTTGCCTGTTTTTTGTTTCCCAGAAACCCAATATCAAATGGAGTCCAAACGGGAAAAAAACGAACGGAGATTTTTTTTGGAATATTTATGATTTTTGGAAGTAAAATCAACGCGAAACGGTATCCGAGGTGGGCACGAGGTAGGGGGCGCACCCTACCACCCCCCCAGGCGCTCCCCTGACCCTCGTGGTCCACCCGTAAGGCGGTTGACGCTCTCCTTCTGGCGCAAGAAAGCTAATTTTATGAGAAAGATCTGGGCGAAAGATTCACCCCAATCGGAGTAACGGATCTCCGGATATAAAGGAAACGGTGAAGGGGTAGAATCTGTCAACGCAGAGAATGCAGAAACAGAGAGATAGATCCAATCTTGGAGGGGCTCTCGCCCCTCCCAAGCCATGGGAGCCAAGGACCAGAGGGGAAACCCTTCTCCCATCTAGGGAGAAGGCCAAGGAAGAAGAAGAAGAAGGGGGGCTCTCTCCCCCTTGCTTCCGGTGGCGCCGGAACACCGCCGGGGGCCATCATCATGACCGCGATCTTCACCAACACCGCCGTCATCTTCACCAACATCTCCATCACCTTCCCCCATCTCTATGCAGTGGTGTAACCTATCTCTTACCCGTTGTAATCTCTACTTAAACATGGTGCTCAATGATATATATTATTTCCCAATGATGTATGGCTATCCTATGATGTTTGAGTAGATCTAATTTGTCCTAATGGCTATTTGATGATCGTGATTGGTTTGAGTTGTATGTTTTATTATTGGTGCTGTCCTATGGTGCCCTCCATGTCGCGCAAGAATGAGGGATTCCCGCTGTAGGGTGTTGCAATACGTTCATGATTCGCTTATAGTGGGTTGGTGAGTGACTGAAACACAAATCCGAGTAAGAGGGATTGTTGCGTATGGGATAAAGGGGACTTGATGCTTTAATGCTATGGTTGGGTTTTACCTTAATGAATCTTTAGTAGTTGCGGATGCTTGCTAGAGTTCCAATCATAAGTGCATATGATCCAAGTAGAGAAAGTATGCTAGTTTATGCCTCTCCCTCAAATAAAATTGTAATAATGATTACCGGTCTAGTTATCGATTGCCTAGGGACAAATAACTTTCTCGTGATAACAAGCTCTTTACTTTTACTAATTTAGTTGTGTCTTTATCTAAACAGCCCCTAGTTTATGTTTACGTGCTCTTTATTATCTTACAAACCTATCATTTCACACCTACAAAGTACTTCTAGTTTCATACTTGTTCTAGGTAAAGCGAACGTCAAGCGTGCGTAGAGTCGTATTAGTGGCCGATAGGACTTGAGAGAGTATTTGTTTTACCTTTAGCTCCTCGTTGGGTTCGACACTCTTACTTATCGAAAGAGGCTACAACTATCCCGTATACTTGCGGGTCATCACCCACCACCACCCAAATTTCCTGATCATCGCATTAAGGGTTTGCAAAAACCTCTAGGAAGCTTAAAATGACATAGAGAATATATGCACTACTTGGTAAAATGGACTTGATCAGGACTTCTTTCCCTGCCAAAGACATAGTTTCCTAGATCCACCATGTACCTTGTCCCGTAAGCGGTCCTTGATATATTTAAATGCCCAAGTCTTCTCATTGAAGGATTAATTAGCACCATAAAGTATACATTTCACCTCCTCTCTAACACCAATGGGACATCCCTTGCTGAAGAAATAGATGATTTCTCACAATTTATGGGTTGACATGAAGCCTAAAAATATATATCAAATATTTTGTTAACATCCACTATCCCCACACCATTTGCTCAGAAAAATAACAGGTTGTCATTTGCAAACAATAAATGGTTAAATAGTGGAGATTGCGGCACCACCTAAATACTACCCAGATTATATTACTTGACAAGAGGCATGGAAGGACCTGTGCTGCTAACAAGAAAATGGATCATGAAATAGGGCCCCCCTGACGGATACCGTGAGAAGGTCTAAATTCATGAAGCTTCTTTCCATTGAACAAAGCTGAGAATTTCACTCATCTAACCAAACTCGTCACAATAGACACCCACCGCTCATTGAATTTTTGGGGTACCATAAGTATGGTGGATGTTCAGATTGCTACAGACTGTTCTGTTTTTGACAGATTCTGTTTTTGATGCATAGTTTGCTTGTTTTGATGAATCTATCAATTTATATCAGTGGATTAAGCCATGGAAAAGCTATATTACAGTAGACACAATGCAAAAACAAAATATGAATTGGTTTGCAACAGTACTTAGAGTGGTGATTTGCTTTATTATACTAACGGATCTTACCAAGTTTTCTGTTGAAGTTTTGTGTGGATGTAGTGTCTAATCGAGGATGTCTCGATATGAGGAAAAGGAAGAGAGGCAAGAGATCAAGCTTGGGGATGCCCGAGGCACCCCAAGTAAATATTCAAGGAGACTCAAGCGTCTAAGCTTGGGGATGCTAGGGAGACATCCCCTCTTTCTTCAACAAGTATTGGTATGTTTTCGGGTTCGTTTCGTTGATGCATTATGTGCAAGTCTTGGAGCGTCTTTTGCATTTAGTTTTCATTTTTCTTTTATGCACCATGCTGGTATGAGATAGTCCTTGGTTGATTTATAGAATGCTCTATGCACTTCACTTATATCTTTTGAGTATGGCTTTATAGAATGCTTCATGTGCTTCACTTATATCATTTGAAGTTTGGATTGCCTGTTTCTCTTCACATAGAAAACCGCCATTTGTAGAATGCACTTTTGCTTCACTTATATTTGTTAGACCGGGGGCATATCTTTTGTAGAAAGAATTAAACTCTCTTGCTTCACTTATATCTATTTAGAGAGATTACAGGAACTGGTCATTCACATGGTTAGTCATAAAATCCTACATAAACTTGTAGATCGCTGAATATGATATGTTTGATTCCTTGCAATAGTTTTGCGATATAGAGGTGATAATATGTGGGAGGTACTAGTAGATGGTTGTGTTTAGTAAAGATGTTGGTGTTAAGGTTTGTGATTCCCGGAGCATGCACGTATGGTCTACTAACTATGTAACCAAATTGGCGTGCATTGTATTTTGATTGTTTAACTTTGCGTGAAGGTCGGGGGCGCGCGATGGTTAACTCCTACCAACCTCCCCCCTAGGAGCATGCGTGTAGTACTTTGTTTCAAGGGCTTCTAAATTTTTGCAATAAGTATGTGAGTTCTTTATGACTAATGTTGGGTCCATGGATTATACGCACTCTCACCCTTCCATCATTGCTAGCCTCTTCGGTACCGTGCATTTCCCTTTCTCACCTCGAGAGTTGGTGCAAACTTCGCCGGTGCATCCAAACCCCGTGACACGATACGCTCTGTCACACATAAGCCTCATTATATCTTCCTCAAAACAGCCACCATACCTACCTATTATGGCATTTCCATAGCCATTCCGAGATATATTGCCATGCAACTTCCATCATCATCATATTCATGACTTGAGCATTCATTGTCATACTGCTTTGCATGATCGTAAGATAGCTAGCATATGATGTTTTCATGGCTTGCCCGTTTTTTGATGTCATTGCTACGCTAGATCATTGCACATCCCGGTACACCGCCGGAAGCATTCATATAGAGTCATATCTTTGTTCCAGTATCGAGTTGTAAGTAAATAAAAGTGTGATGACCACCATTATAGAGCATTGCCCCATAAAAAAGGAAAGGCCAAAGAAGCCTAAATAAAAAAGGGGGCCAAAGAAGCCCACCAAAAAAAGGGGGCAATGTTACTATCTCTTTTTTCCACACTTGTGCTTCAAAGTAGCACCATGTTCTTCATGTAGTGAGTCTCATATCTTGTGCTTCAAAGTAGCACCATGTTCTTCATATAGATTTTCTCCTATGTTGTCACTTTCATATACTAGTGGGATTTTTCATTATAGAACTTGGCTTGTATATTCTAACGATGGGCTTCCTCAAATGCCCTAGGTCTTCATGAGCAAGCAAGTTGGATGCACACCCACTTAGTTTCTTTTGTTGAGCTTTCATACACTTATAGCTCTTAGTGCATCCGTTGCATGGCAATCCCTACTCCTTGTATTGACATCAATTGATGGGCATCTCCATAGCCCGTTGATTAGCCGCGTTGATGTGAGACTTTCTCCCTTTTTGTCTTCTCCACATAACCTCCGTCATCATATTCTATTCCACCCATAGTGCTATATCCATGGCTCACGCTCATGTATTGCGTGAAGGTTGAAAAAGTTTGAGAATACTAAAGTATGAAACAATTGCTTGGCTGACACCGGGATAGGCATGAGGGGTACCTTGTGTTAAGAAAAGGGAGCATACAAGACTATATGATTTTTGTAGGGATAACTTTCTGAAGCATTGATGTTTTGAAAGACATGATTGTTTGTTGGGATGCCCTAAGTATTATTGCTTTTATGTCAAATGATAGATTATTGCTTTGAATCACTCGTGTCTTAATATTCATGCCATGATTATACATATGATTAAGATTATGCTAGGTAGCATTCCACATCAAAAATTATCTTTTTTTATCATTTACCTACTCGAGGACGATCAGGAATTAAGCTTGGGGATGCTGATACGTCTCCGTCGTATCTATAATTTTTGATTGTTCCATGCCAATATTATTCACTTTCATATATACTTTTTGGCAACTTTTTATATTATTTTTGCGACTAACATATTGATCCAGTGCCCAGTGCCAGTTCCTGTCTGTTGCATGTTTTTCGTTTCGCAGAAACCCAATATCAAACGGAGTCCAAACGGGAAAAAAACGGACGGAGATTTTTTTTGGAATATTTATGGTTTTTGGAAGTAAAATCAACGTGAAACGGTATCCGAGGTGGGCACGAGGTAGGGGGCGCGCCCCTGACCCTCGTGGTCCACCCGTAAGGCGGTTGACGCTCTCCTTCTGGCGCAAGAAATCTAATTTTATGAGAAAGATCTGGGCGAAAGAGTCACCCCAATCGGAGTTACGGATCTCCGGATATAAAGGAAACGGTGAAGGGGTAGAATCTGTCAACGCAGAGAACACAGAAACAGAGAGATAGATCCAATCTTGGAGGGGCTCTCGCCCCTCCCAAGACATGGGAGCCAAGGACCATGGGGGAAACCCTTCTTCCATCTAGGGAGAAGGACAAGGAAGAATAATAAGAAGGGGGGCTCTCTCCCCCTGTGACGCCTCCGATTCAATCGTACACTAATCATACACGCCAACGTGTACGATCAAGATCAGGGACTCACGGGAAGATATCACAACACAACTCTAATGCAAAAATAAATCATACAAGCATCATAATACAAGCCAGGGGCCTCGAGGGCTCGAATACAAGTGCTCGATCATAGACGAGTCAGCGGAAGCAACAATATCTGAGTACAGACATAAGTTAAACAAGTTTGCCTTAAGAAGGCTAGCACAAACTGGGATACAGATCGAAAGAGGCGCAGGCCTCCTACCTGGGATCCTCCTAAACTACTCCTGGTCGTCGTCAGCGGGCTGCACGTAGTAGTAGTAGGCACCTCCAGCGTAGTAGGAGTCGTCGTCGACGGTGGCGTCTGGCTCCTGGGCTCTGACATCTGGTTGCGACAACCAGGTAGGAAGGAAAGGGGGAAAAAGGGAAGAAAGCAACCGTGAGTACTCATCTAAAGTACTCGCAAGCAGGGAGCTACACTACATATGCATGGGTATATGTGTAAAGGGCCATATCAGTGGACTGAACTGCAGAATGCCAGAATATAAGGGGGATAACTAATCATGTCGAAGACTACGCTTCTGGCAGCCTCCGTCTTGCAGCATGTAGAAGAGAGTAGACTAAAGTCCTCCAAGTATCATCGCATAGCATAATCCTACCCGGAAATCCTCTCCTCGTCGCCCAGTTAGAGAGCGATCACCGGGTTGTATCTGGCACTTGGAAGGGTGTGTTTTATTAAGTATTCGGTTCTAGTTGTCATAAGGTCAAGGTACAACTCCAAGTCTTCCTGTTACCGAAGATCACGGCTATTCGAATAGATTAACTTCCCTGCAGGGGTGCACCACATAACCCAACACGCTCGATCCCATTTGGCCGGACACACTTTCCTAGGTCATGCCCGGCCTCGGAAGATCAACACGTCACAGCCCCACCTAGGCCTAACAGAGAGGTCAGCACGCCGGTCTAACTCCTATGGCGCAGGGGTCTGGGCCCATCGCCCATTGCACACCTGCGCGTTGCGAGGGCGGCCGGAAGCAGACCTAGCAACCTCCATTACAAAGGAAGTCACGTTACGCGGTCCAATCAGGCGCGCGCCGCTCAGTCGCTGACGTCTAGAATGCTTCGGCTGATACCACGATGTCGAGTGCCCATAATTGTTCCCGCGTAGTTGGTTAGTGCGTATAGGCCAGTAGCCAGACTCAGATCAAATACCAAGATCTCGTTAAGCGTGTTAAGTATCCGTGAACGCCGACCAGGGCCAGGCCCACCTGTCTCCTAGGTGGTCTCAACCTGCCCTGTCGCTCCGCCACAAAGTAACAATCGGGGGCCGTCGGGAACCCAGGCCCACCTCTACCGGGATGGAGCCACCTGTCCTTTCAGCCCCCTCATCAGAATCACTTGCGGGTACTCAACGAGCTGACCCGACTTTAGTCACCATCTGTATAGTATGTAAGTATGTATAGTATATACCCGTGATCACCTCCCGAGTGATCACGGCCCAATAGTATAGCAAGGCAGACTGACAAGAATGTAGGGCCAATGATGATAAACTAGCATCCTATACTAAGTATTTAGGATTGCAGGTAAGGTATCAACAGATGTAGCAACAATGTCAGGCTATGCATCAGAATAGGATTAACGGAAAGCAGTAACATGCTACACTACTCTAATGCAAGCAGTATAGAGGAGAATAGGCGATATCTGGTGATCAAGGGGGGGGGCTTGCCTGGTTGCTCTGGCAAG
>NC_041387.1:394102638-394109995 GCF_002162155.2 Triticum dicoccoides | reverse complement strand
AGTTATACTGGGTTGCAGCGGCGTCGGTCTCGTGTCTAGCGGAAAGATGTAACGGTGGGGGAACACAATAAATATAAAGCAAACATAGCATAACAGGACAACAAGCAGAGCTAGACGTGTTCTAACGTGGTGCTACACGATACCGGCGAGGGGGGGGGGAGTCAACCGGGAATGTTTTCCCGGTTCCGGACCTGTGTCAGACAGATGACCGGAGGGGAAAAGTTACATGTTCAGCATGCTAGGGGCATGTGACAGATGAACGGACCGCGTAATCGGATTCGTTGGATTTTTCTGAGCAACTTTCATATAAAAAACATTTTCATCCGAGTTACGGTTTAATTACGACGAATTTCTAAAGAATTAAACATTTTCTAAAATTCCTATTATCTATTTACTCTAATAATACTAGATAACAGAATACTTTTCACACCAACTAGGGGGTTAGCCATGTTTATGACAGCGGGGCCAGGAGTTCAGTTGACCAAGTCAATGTCCAGTTAGCAGTCAACTAGTTTGACTGTTGACTGAGTCAAACTAACAAGGGGGCCCGCATGTCATAGGCCCATGTTCAGATAGAGAAGTTTTAATAGACTGTTTAAGTGATGGGGCCACTTGTCATAGACACTATTTTTGTTAACCCAATAAATAAAAGATAATCAATAGGGGTGGCCCACTTGTCATCTACACATTTGACTAATTAAACAAATAAACTAACCCAATCTATTTCTAGACTAATCAAACTCTAGCCAAATACACCGGCCAGAAGCACAACCGGTTGTGCACATACGCTCGGGCACAAGAGGCACCGGCGCCACAAGCATCAGCAAACACTAGGCAGCAACGGCACATGCAGCAACATCAAAACAGCAGTGGCGGTCGCAGGGAACAACGAGCAGCAGCGGCGGCACTGGAGGCTGCGGCAGCAGCAGCCGAAGGCAGCGGCTGAGTGCAGCAGCGGGGCTGTCGACGGAGCAACACGCGGCTGGCGAAGGCGGCTCCCGGGGCAGCCACGAGCGGCAGTAGGAGCAGCGCCGCAGTAACGCATCAGCATCAGTTTCTGCGCGTACATGGAGCTCCGGCCACGGTCGCGGGACAGCGTCAAGCGCAGCAGGGCGCACGCGGATGGGGACGGCTCCGGCCAGGGCGGGCGATGACCGGCGAGCGGGCGGCGCGGGCACGGACGGCGAGCAGGGGGGCCAACACGGCGCGCGACGACGGCAACCGCGGCAACAGCAGAAGGGAGCAGCGAGTGGGGGCGCGCGGGCCTGAGGCAGGGGCGGGGTGAGGCAGCAGCGGCGGTGGCCAGTGACGGCAAGCAACAGTAGTAGAGCAGCATCAGATGGCAACAGCAACAGCGCAACGAAGCAGAGCAGCAACTGCACGCATGTACGCGTACGCGCGAGTTCGGACACGACGGTGACGGCGCCCTACGTTGTTCAAATCGAAGGGGGAACAGGAGGATTCGAGGGATGAGCTCACCGCGAACTCGGAGGTGTGGTCTGGGAGGCCTTGGACGGGGCGGAGCAGTGCAAATCGACGGAGTTCAGTGGCGGTCGTAGTTGGGGAAGAAGATGCAGTCGACGACGGGGTGGCGGCCTCCCAGCTCCGATTCGGAGTTGTAGCCGATGAAGTCGACCCCCGCAGAGCTTCTGGACATGGAGAGGCGGCGAGGGGCGTGCGGTGGCTGCGCGTACGACGGCGGCGCGGCCATGAGCGCCTCGGGCAAGAAGAAAACGAAGGGGGCAAGCGAGGGAGGGGAATGGGTGACCTAGGGTTTGGTCGAGGGGGCTCTGGGGATGCTCTTATCCATCCCCTCGACCGCGGGATGAACGACAGCGGCGGCATCGGCGGCCATGGCGGGGTGGATGCCCGCCACGCCATCCCCTAGTGTACAGAGGAAAAGGATGAGGGGTACTGGGTTGGGCCTTGCACTGTGGTCTTACGGCCCAGTCCATAGTAGGGGCCTTTTACTTTCCTATTATCTTTACTGTTTCATACTTACACCGTTATTTTCTATTTTTAGCTACAACTTGGTATTTATTTGAGTGAGCAAACAATTTTTGTTATAAACAAAACTTGGCACATAAATACAGTACGTTAGCATACGGCCACACACAAAGTTTCTTGCGGTTTGGAAAAGGTAGGAATATATGTTGGAATTTGAACGACCAAATGAAACGTTGTTGGTCCACCAAAATATTTCCATGGGAAAAATAAAAATCCAATTTGAGTTGATTTCTTCATGACAATTAATTCACGAATACTTGCAACCCATCGAACATTTTTATTTGACAGAATAAAGAAATAAGAATTTGACTTGTATTTCACAAGGAATTTGGATTTGATTTTTCTCAAGTGGCAATGTGGCTTAGTCAAACTTGATGACATGGCACCATTAGTGTGAGGTTACTGTAGTTCAACTACCGGGGTGTTACAAATCTCCTCCACTACAAGAAATCTCGTCCCGAGATTTAAGAGGTGGAGTAAGGGAAAAGACTCGGGAAGGACGGAGCTCAAAACAAGATAGGTACGCGGGGACTATCAACAAAGTCACCTTACGAGTTGAAATTCAAAAAAGTCATCGAGAGTAAGGTGAGGTGCAATAAGGAGTTTCAACCTGGTAGACAATCGCTTGTTGCCTGAAACAAGGGGTGAAAGAGGTTCAGAGCAATGGTAATAAGTATTGCGTGTGATAGCAGGATAGATCGCCTCTCGGAAGGCGGCTCAGGATTTTCATATGAATCCAAGCATGAGAAATAACCTTAGAAACAAGGGTGTACAGGAGAGTCGGGTTTCGATCTTGTGGAACTATGGGTTATGGGCCCACCATGTGGGTTAAAAGCAGGAAGGCGCTAACATCTTGAATGGTTATGATAGCGAGGCAGGTTAGAGGATAGCATGTCAGTTATGTTGGCAACAAAGTTTGGTACTAAGGGCGTGGGACGAAGATAACCATTTTTCTGCTCGTAAGATGAGGCAGACCAATAGGCAAAGTTCTCGTCCATCAGTGGTTACCGGAATGTCATCAACAATAGTAACAGGGTCTTACTGACAGAGTTGTACACTGAGGTGCTTACTTAAGCAGGGATTTATCTCTGCTCAGACAAGTTAGATTACAAGAAAGGTGAAACAAAACAATGGAAAGGAAAATGTGATTATTATGATAATCAGACCAATGGAAAGGAAATGTGTTTATACCCAAGTATTAGAGTATAACTTTCCCAAGGAAAGGCAGTGCATGATAGGGCTCCAGGTATTAAACCTTTAGACAAAGGGGCAAGGAATTTATGAGGTTTACCCATACAACGATGTTTGGATATTGATCAAGAACAGTTAGCATTGCGCTCCCAATGTTCTTGTTGATGATCGGAGTACCACACACATGCTTCGGAATAGTGTTGACATGGTCATCAGGGAAAGGCCAAACTTCGGATACACAAAGGATCCATCGGAACAACTTATAAAATAAGTCATACAATTTCAGCAAGAAAAAGATGATTTTGTGGCCGGCGGGCTCAGAAACAATTCATCGAGGGGGCAAGGATGGTATTTCTCATCATGAATTCGACTGATATCCTGGAACAGCGCAGAATGTTGGTGATGATCACGACACATTTGTCGAGAGATTTCATGAAGATGTAATTGATCGGCGATGACATCAAGTCAAAGGAATGATGAAACGAAAGGTTATTGGAACCCTGGGTACAATACAAACTCAGAATCAAGCTTTCTGTTCAAGGCGAAAAATGATAAGACAAGGAAGATCGATGTAAGCTTAGCTCATCGCCGAAAGTGGTGCTCCGGAAATAAGGACCAGGTAGTACAGTCAAAATCGGCACGATACAGATACAAAATGACGTGATCGAGTACAAACTCGTAAGTAAAGAAGATTACTAATAGTTGTTTAATCGCGATGTGGAGTCGACTCAGTTATCGGTGTCCTTGAGTGTTTAATGACTCAGAGCCCGTGAAAATATTGGAATCAATGAGAATGTAGTACTTGATGGAGAACTCATAAGAAGTTATGCAGTTCTGTGATAATCTCGAGATACCAGGGTGTAATACTCGACGAAAGATCAAAGTAAAGGTTAGACTGGTGTATTGATCCACAGAAGACAAGTGCTTAAACTTGCCCGAGAAATGGGATCAAAGAACATATGGTCGGAACCACAATTGCAAAAGATCAATTCTCCGATACCAAAGGATATTATATCAAGGAAACAGCTATTATCGCAAGAAGCTCCCATGGTAGGATCTACATCGTGTCCATGGGCATGAACACAAAGGTTCAAGGTCAACTCCCACTTCCTCAATGCATAACCTTCCATTCACCTCTCGTATTTCAAAAATGACATTAGTTGTTGAACATTTTACCTGGTACAATACCAGATAAGTATGACCCGTGAAATCTTTCGGGTTCGCACCGATTAGGGAAGGTAATGGTTCAACCCATCGGGGCATCTAGGAATATATACCACAAACTTCAGAGTAAAGAACTCAAGCTCGGGAGCTGAGCATGGTTGACAAAAGCAGGGGATACAATTTATCAAAGGCCTTATGTATCTGAGGAAAAGCTCACAAGGTTAATGAATACGAAGGACGGTGTCGGACAAAATCCAACAAAGGACCTGGCGGTCCCTAAGGGATTTGATGTGAGCATCGGTACTCAACCGGAAGAAGAAAGAATGCAAGGAGATCTGATTATAGAAACAACCGACTAAGTCAAGCTCAAATGCAAAAGGAATTAAGATTTCCAAACGAAGGGATCAGAAGCAAACACTCTGATAAAGGATGGATAATTTGAATACACTTAGGGGTACAATCGACGGCAATTTAATTGGCTGAGAACCAGCTCATGTTCAAAATGACGTCTGAGCCGGAAGGATAATTTTTAGGGAATAAATGATGATTGTGTGCATTCACACACATGTTGAATTAACAAGATCAGAATGTCGATCACAAAGTATTTTAATGAATATTGCTAGACATATGGAAGTAACCATTATGCAAGCAGGTAAAGAAGATCAAGAGCAATAGGCTACTAAGGATTTTGGAAGAGCCAATGGCATTTAGAAGCATTTTGCGAAACACCTAAACAACTGGGGATGAGCGGATAATCGATAAGTGCGAGGAATTATCCGTAGGGGTATTTATGAGGAAAAGGAGCTGCAAGGCAGCAGACACAAAGGATTCTCGGAATATCCGAGGTATTTCAGGGTATCTTGTAATATCAAGATAAAATTGGAAATGAAGTTATGGACGACAAGTGTATGTAGCTTTCCATAGGGATTTATCGGTGGTATGGAATTGCAACGGCGAAGGGCACAAGGGTCTCAAGGAAACATCGGAGAGTATCTTCAAATTTTTCTGGTGCAGCATGCGATCATCTGGACTAAAGGGGCTCACCAGGAGAAAGTATTATCAAGAACCTAGAGTCAGAGTTTGTAAAATCGTTTGACCCTAATAGAAGAGATGTCAGAGTCCCAGAGTATAGGTCGAGGAATAGAAGATCCTAATTCCACCCAATGGTGACGTGGGCCCATAAGGCACACAGCCATGTTAGTAAAAGTTTTTCAATAACTAGACTCGACTTCGGCCAAGAAGTTGGAAAGGGGGATTCCTACAGGCAGTCGGCTCTAATACCAACTTGTGACGCCTCTGATTCAATCGTACACTAATCATACACGCAAACGTGTACGATCAAGATCAGGGACTCACGGGAAGATATCACAACACAACTTTAATGCAAAAACAAGTCATACAAGCATCATAATACAAGCCAGGGGCCTCGAGGGCTCGAATACAAGTGCTCGATCATAGACGAGTCAGCGGAATCAACAATATCTGAGTACAGACATAAGTTAAATAAGTTTGCCTTAAGAAGGCTAGCACAAACTGGGATACAGATCGAAAGAGGCGCAGGCCTCCTGCCTGGGATCCTCCTAAACTACTCCTGGTCGTCGTCAGCGGGCTGCACGTAGTAGTAGGCACCTCCAGCGTAGTAGGAGTCGTCGTCGACGGTGGCGTCTGGCTCCTGGGCTCTGACATCTGGTTGCGACAACCAGGTAGAAAGGAAAGGGGAAAAAAAGGGAAGAAAACAACCGTGAGTACACATCCAAAGTACTCGCAAGCAAGGAGCTACACTACATATGCATGGGTATATGTGTAAAGGGCCATATCAGTGGACTGAACTGCAGAATGCCAGAATATGTGGGGGATAACTAATCCTGTCGAAGACTACGCTTCTGGCAGCCTCCGTCTTGCAGCATGTAGAAGAGAGTAGACTGAAGTCCTCCAAGTATCATCGCATAGCATAATCCTACCCGGCGATCCTCTCCTCGTCGCCCTGTTAGAGAGCGATCACCGGGTTGTATCTGGCACTTGGAAGGGTGTGTTTTATTAAGTATCCGGTTCTAGTTGTCATAAGGTCAAGGTACAACTCCAAGTCATCCTGTTATCAAAGATCACAGCTATTCAAATAGATTAACTTCCCTGCAGGGGTGCACCACATAACCCAACACGCTCGATCCCATTTGGCCGGACATACTTTCCTGGGTCATGCCCGGCCTCGGAAGACCAACACGTCGCAGCCCCACCTAGGCCTAACAGAGAGGTCAGCACGCCGGTCTAACTCCTATGGCGCAGGGGTCTGGGCCCATCGCCCATTGCACACCTGCACGTTGCGAGGGCGGCCGGAAGCAGACCTAGCAACCTCCATTACAAAGGAAGTCACGTTACGCGGTCCAATCAGGCACGCGCCGCTCAGTCGCTGACGTCTAGAATGCTTCGGCTGATACCACGACGTCGAGTGCCCATAACTGTTCCCGCGTAGTTGGTTAGTGCGTATAGGCCAGTAGCCAGACTCAGATCAAATACCAAGATCTCGTTAAGCGTGTTAAGTATCCGCGAACGCCGACCAAGGCCAGGCCCACCTGTCTCCTAGGTGGTCTCAACCTGCCCTGTCGCTCCGTCACAAAGTAACAGTCGGGGGCCGTCGGGAACCCAGGCCCACCTCTACCGGGATGGAGCCACCTGTCCTTTCAGCCCCCTCATCAGAATCACTTGCGGGTACTCAACGAGCTGACTCGACTTTAGTCACCATCTGTATAGTATGTAAGTATGTATAGTATATACCCATGATCACCTTCCGAGTGATCACGGCCCAATAGTATAGCAAGGCAGACTGACAAAAATGTAGGGCCAATGATGATAAACTAGCATCCTATACTAAGTATTTAGGATTGCAGGTAAGGTATCAACAGATGTAGCAACAATGTCATGCTATGCATCAGAATAGGATTAACGAAAAGCAGTAACATGCTACACTACTCTAATACAAGCAGTATAGAGGAGAATA
>NC_041387.1:394101287-394102470 GCF_002162155.2 Triticum dicoccoides | reverse complement strand
GGGGCTTGCCTGGTTGCTCTGGCAAGAGAGGGGGGTCGTCAACTCCGTAGTCGTACTGGGTTGCAGCGGCGTCGGTCTCGGTGTCTAGCGGAAAGAAGTAACGGAGGGGGAACACAATAAATATAAAGCAAACATAGCATAACAGGACAACAAGCAGAGCTAGACGTGTTCTAACGTGGTGCTACACGATACCGGCGAGGGGGGGGAGTCAACCGAGAATGTTTTCCCAGTTCCGGACCTGTGTCAGACAGATGACCGGAGGGGAAAAGTTCCATGTTCAGCATGCTAGGGGCATGTGACAGATGAACGGACCGCGTAATCGGATTCGTTGGATTTTTCTGAACAACTTTCATATAGAAAACATTTTCATCCGAGTTACGGTTTAATTACGACGAATTCTAAAGATTTAAACATTTTCTAAAATTCTTATTATCTATTTACTCTAATAATACTAGATAACAGAATACTTTTCACACCAACTAGGGAGCTAGCCATGTTTATGACAGCGGCGCAAGGAGTTCAGTTGACCAAGTCAATGTCCAGTCAGCAGTCAACTAGTTTGACTGTTGACTGAGTCAAACTAACAAGGGGGCCCGCATGTCATAGGCCCATGTTCAGATAGAGAAGTTTTAATAGACTGTTTAAGTGATGGGACCACTTGTCATATACACTATTTTTGTTAACCCAATAAATAAAAGATAATCAACAGGGGTGGCCCACTTGTCATCTACACATTTGACTAATTAAACAAATAAACTAACCTAATCTATTTCTAGACTAATCAAACTCTAGCCAAATACACCGGAACCAGATCCTCTACCGTGCCAGAAGGCACGTCAGAGGTGCCGTGCCTTCGTGCTTTGCAGCAAAACAGCGCACCGGGCCTGTAGCCTACCAGCAGAACGGCCCAACTAATGAGCATGCTATTTTGATTGAGTTTTCTGTTTATTTTCAGCAGCTTGACAACGTTCCCCCCAAAAAAACAACTTGACAACGTTTGTTAAAATAACAGCTTGAGAACGGGAGCATCACTAGTTTGTTGAACGGGAGCAAGAGTTGTTTTTATGGGGAAAATTTCCAACCTATTCATCATTTGTCATGCCTGTATAAGGAATACTAGAACAGAATAAATCCATGTCCTAAGACCACCCAACAACGACTACAAGCAACAGAGCGAGCCGAA
>NC_041387.1:394096673-394100348 GCF_002162155.2 Triticum dicoccoides | reverse complement strand
TTCGGCTCGCTCTGTTGCTTGTAGTCGTTGTTGGGTGGTCTTAGGACATGGATTTATTCTGTTCTAGTATTCCTTATACAGGCATGACAAATGATGAATAGGTTGGAAATTTTCCCCATAAAAACAACTCTTGCTCCCGTTCAACAAACTAGTGATGCTCCCGTTCTCAAGCTGTTATTTTAACAAACGTTGTCAAGTTGTTTTTTTGGGGGGAACGTTGTCAAGCTGCTGAAAATAAACAGAAAACTCAATCAAAATAGCATGCTCATTAGTTGGGCCGTTCTGCTGGTAGGCTACAGGCCCGGTGCGCTGTTTTGCTGCAAAGCACGAAGGCACGGCACCTCTGACGTGCCTTCTGGCACGGTAGAGGATCTGGTTCCAAATACACCGGCCAGAAGCACAACCGGCTGTGCACATACGCTCGGGCACAAGAGGCACCGGCGCCACAAGCATCAGCAAACACTAGGCAGCAACGGCACATGCAGCAACATCAAAACAGCAGTGGCGGTCGCAGGGAACAACGAGCAGCAGCGGCGGCACTGGAGGCTGCGGCAGCAGCAGCCGAAGGCAGCGGCTGAGTGCAGCAGCGGGGCTGTCGACGGAGCAACACGCGGCTGGCGAAGGCGGCTCCCGGGGCAGCCACGAGCGGCAGTAGGAGCAGCGCCGCAGTAACGCATCAGCAGCAGTTTCTGCGCGTACATGGAGCTCCGGCCACGGTCGCGGGACGGCGTCAAGCGCAGCAGGGCGCACGCGGATGGGGACGGCTCCGGCCAGGGCGGGCGATGACCGGCAGGCGGGCGGCGCGGGCACGGACGGCGAGCAGGGGGGCCAACACGGCGCGCGACGACGGCAACCGCGGCAACAGCAGAAGGGAGCAGCGAGTGGGGGCGCGCGGGCCTGAGGCGGGGGCGGGGTGAGGCAGCAGCGGCGGTGGCCAGTGACGGCAAGCAACAGTAGTAGAGCAGCATCAGATGGCAACAGCAACAGCGCAACGAAGCAGAGCAGCAACTGCACGCATGTACGCGTACGCGCGAGTTCGGACACGACGGTGACGGCGCCCTACGTTGTTCAAATCGAAGGGGAAAAAGGAGGATTCGAGGGATGAGCTCACCGCGAACTCGGAGGTGTGGTCGGGGAGGCCTTGGACGGGGCGGAGCAGTGCAAATCGACGGAGTTCAGTGGCGGTCGTAGTTGGGGAAGAAGATGCAGTCGACGACGGGGTGGCGGCCTCCCAGCTCCGATTCGGAGTTGTAGCCGATGAAGTCGACCCCCGCAGAGCTTCTGGACATGGAGAGGCGGCGAGGGGCGTGCGGTGGCTGCGCGTACGACGGCGGCGCGGCCATGAGCGCCTCGGGCAAGAAGAAAACGAAGGGGGCAAGCGAGGGAGGGGAATGGGTGACCTAGGGTTTGGTCGAGGGGGCTCTGGGGATGCTCTTATCCATCCCCTCGACCGCGGGATGAACGACAGCGGCGGCATCAGCGGCCATGGCGGGGTGGATGCCCGCCACGCCATCCAAGGATGAGGGGTACTGGGTTGGGCCTTGCACTGTGGTCTTACGGCCCAGTCCATAGTAAGGGCCTTTTACTTTCCTATTATCTTTACTGTTTCATACTTACACCGTTGTTTTCTATTTTTAGCTACAACTTGGTATTTATTTGAGTGAGCAAACAATTTTTGTTATAAACAAACCTTGGCACATAAATACAGTACGTTAGCATAGGGCCACACACAAAGTTTCTTGTGGTTTGGAAAAAGTAAGAATATATGTTGGAATTTGAACAACCAAATTAAACGTTGTTGGTCCACCAAAATATTTCCATGGGAAAAATAAAAATCCAATTGAGTTGATTTCTTCATGACAATTAATTCACAAATACTTGCAACCCATCGAACATTTTTATTTGACAGAATAAAGATATAAGAATTTGACTTGTATTTCAAAAGGAATTTGGATTTGATTTTTCTCAAGTGGCAATGTGGCTTAGTCAAACTTGATGACATGGCACCATTAGCGTGAGGTTACTGTAGTTGAACTACCGGGGTGTTACACCCCCTTGCTTCCGGTGGCGCCGGAACGCCGCCGGGGGCCATCATCATCACCGCGATCTTCACCAACACCGCCGTCATCTTCACCAACATCTCCATCACCTTCCCCCCTCTCTATGCAGCGGTGTAACCTATCTCTTACCCGTTGTAATATCTACTTAAACATGGTGCTCAACGATATATATCATTTCCCAATGATGTATGGCTATCCTATGATGTTTGAGTAGATCTGTTTTGTCCTAATGGCTATTTGATGATCGTGATTGGTTTGAGTTGTATGTTTTATTATTGGTGTTGTCCTATGGTGCCCTCCGTGTCGCGCAAGCATGAGGGATTCCCGCTATAGGGTGTTGCAATACGTTCATGATTCGCTTATAGTGGGTTGGTGAGTGACTGAAACACAAACCCAAGTAAGAGAGATTGTTGCATATGGGATAAAGGGGACTTGATGCTTTAATGCTATGTTGGGTTTTACCTTAATGAATCTTTAGTAGTTGCGGATGCTTGCTAGAGTTTCAATCATAAGTGCATATGATCCAAGTAGAGAAAGTATGCTAGCTTATGCCTCTCCCTCAAACAAAATTGCAATAATGATTACCGGTCTAGTTATCGATTGACTAGGGACAAATAAATTTCTCGTGACAACAAGCTCTTTAATTTTACTAATTTAGTTGTGTCTTTATCTAAACAGCCCCTAGTTTATGTTTACGTGCTCTTTATTATCTTGCAAACCTATCCTTTCACACCTACAAAGTACTTCTAGTTTCATACTTGTTCTAGGTAAAGCGAACGTCAAGCGTGCGTAGAGTCGTATCAGTGGCCGATAGGACTTGAGAGAGTATTTTTTTTTCTACCTTTAGCTCCTCGTTGGGTTCGACACTCTTACTTATCAAAAAAGGCTATAACTATCTCGTATACTTGCGGGTCATCACCCACCACCACCCAAATTTCCAGATCATCGCATTAAGAGTTTGCAAAAACCTCTAGGAAGCTTAAAAATGACATAGAGAATATATGCACTACTTGGTAAAATGGACTTGATCAACACTTCTTTCCCTGCCAAAGACATAGTTTCCTAGATCCACCATGTACCTTGTCCCGTAAGCGGTCCTTGATATATTTAAATGCCCAAGTCTTCTTATTGAAGGATTCATTAGCACCATAAAGTATACATTTCACCTCCTGTGACGCCCGAATAATTAGGCTACAGTAATCCCGCGTTAACGATGCCACGTTACCTCGGTTACTGTTGCTAACCTCATGTTAGTTCGAAACCGATTCAATTCAAATTCAAAATCAATCTAACAATAAAAGTTTTCAAAAATTAAAACAAAAATGTTCGGTGGTTGCCGAATATTACAAAGGTAATTGTAGTGAAGTAAACACATTTTTAGAAAATGCCTAAGTAATTTAAAGTGATTTAAAACAGAAAAGAAAATAAATAAAAGAAGAAAAGGAAAAGGACCCCCCGGGCCAGCCGACCCAACAGGCCGGCCCAGCCGGCCACTCCCCCTCCATATTCCCCCACCCCGAAACCTTATCCACCCCCACTCCACCGACACTCCCCCCCGCCCCCAAAATATCTCCTCCCTCCTCTCCCCGATTGGATCGGGATCGAGGAGGAGGTC
>NC_041387.1:394088851-394096141 GCF_002162155.2 Triticum dicoccoides | reverse complement strand
CCCGGCCTCCTACCACGGCCCCGCCGTGCCGCTGCTCCGGCCACGGTCGTCGTGCGCCCGCGCCGCACCCCTGGGGGCTTCGCCCGCATCCACGCCCAGCGTCCGTTCGGGCATGCGCCCGTTCGGGCGACAACCATCGCCTGCACCCGAAACCCGCAAGGCCCCCCTGTGGGCCAATGATAGTGGGGGCCCACGCCCAAAATGTTAAAAAAAGGAGAGAAGGAGAATTAAAAATAGAAATAATAAATAAAAATAAAAATGATTTAATAAAATTAATTAATTATCTAATGAATTAATTAAGTTAATTAATCCGGTTTAATTAATTGAATTAACTAGTTAGGTTAATTAAATAGTAATTAAATGAACTAATTTCTAGTTAACCTAAACAGTGTATGACAGGTAGGTCCCACTGGACCCACTGGTCAGGTTGACCAAGTCAACTCTGTTGACTGCTGATGTCAGCATGACATCATGCTGATGTCATAATTCCATTTTCGAATTAATTTAAGTAATTAATTAAATTCCAGAAATTAATAAAATCTTTAGAAAATCATATCTTATAATCCGTAACTCGGATTAAAATATTTTCAACATGAAAGTTGCTTAGAACGACGAGACGAATCCGGATACGCAGCCCGTTCGTCCGCCACACACCCCTAACATATCAAACTCGCAACCTTCCCCCTCCGGCTCCTCTACCCGAAAACACGGAACACCGGGAATACTTTCCCGGATGTTTTCCCCCTTCGCCGGCATCACCTCATACTGCGTTAGGACACACCTAGCACCGCTCTTTGTCATGTCTTGCGTCGTCTTGCTTATGTTTGCACTGTATTTATTGTTTCTTCCCCCTCTTCTCTTTGGTAGACTACGAGACCGACGCTGCTGCTGCCCAGTTCGACTACGGAGTTGACGACCCCCTCTCTCTTGCCAGAGTAACCAGGCAAGCCCCCCCTTGATCACCAGATATCACCTATTCTCCTCTATACTGCTTGCATTAGAGTAGTATAGCATGTTACTGCTTTCCGTTAATCCTATTCTGATGCATAGCCTGACATTGTTGCTACAGTCATTGATACCTTACCCGCAATCCTAAATGCTTAGTATAGGATGCTAGTTTATCATCATTGGCCCTACATCTTGTCAGTCTGCCTTGCTATACTATTGGACCGTGATCTCTCGGGAGGTGATCACGGGTATATACTATACATACATACATACTATAAAGATGGTGACTAAAGTCGGGTCAGCTCGATGAGTACCCGCAAGTGATTCTGATGAGGGGGCTGAAAGGACAGGTGGCTCCATCCCTGTAGAGGTGGGCCTGGGTTCCCGACGGCCCCCGACTGTTACTTTGTGGCGGAGCGACAGGGCAGGTTGAGACCACCTAGGAGACAGGTGGGCCTGGCCCTGTTCAGCGTTCGCGGATACTTAACACGCTTAACGAGATCTTGGTATTTGATCTGAGTCTGGCCATTTGGTCTATACGCACTAACCATCTATGCGGAGTAGTTATGGGTATCCCGGCATCGTGGTATCAGCCGAAGCCTTCGTGACGCCAGCGACTGAGCAGCGCGCGCCGGATTGGAACGTAAGCCTGCTCTTGTATTAAGGGGGCTAGTTCTGCTTTCGGCCGCCCTCGCAACGTGCAGGTGTGCTAAGGGCGATGGGCCCAGACCCCTGTGCGCTTAGGTTTAGACCGGCGTGCTGGCCTCTCTGTTGTGCCTAGGTGGGGCTGCGACGTGTTGATCTTCCGAGGCCGGGCATGACCCAGGAAAGTTTGTCCGGCCAAATGGGATCGAGTGTGTTGGATTATGTGGTGCACCCCTGCAGGGAAGTTAATCTATTCGAATAGCCGTGATCTTCGGTAACAGGACGATTTGGAGTTGTACCTTGACCTTATGACAACTAGAACCGGATACTTAATAAAACACACCCTTCCAAGTTCCACAGACAACCCGGTGATCGCTTTTCCACAGGGCGACGAGGAGAGGATCGCCGGGTAGGATTATGCTATGTGATGCTACTGGAGATACTACTTGGAGATGCTACTTGGGGGACTTCAATCTACTCTCTTCTACATGCTGCAAGACGGAGGCTGCCAGAAGCGTAGTCTTCGATAGGACTAGCTATCCCCCTCTTATTCTGGCATTCTGCAGTTCAGTCCACTGATATGGCCTCCTTACACATATACCCATGCATATGTAGTGTACCTCCTTGCTTGCGAGTACTTTGGATGAGTACTCACGGTTGCTTTCTCCCCCCTTTTCCTCCTTTCCTTTCTTTCTGGTTGTCGCAACCAGATGTTGTAGTCCAGGAGCCAGACGCCACCGTCGACGACGACCCCTACTACACCGAAGGTGCCTACTACTATGTGCAGCCCGCTGACGACGACCAGGAGTAGTTTAGGAGGATCCGAGGCAGGAGGCATGCGCCTCTTTCGATCTGTATCCCAGTTTGTGCTAGTCTTCTTAAGGCAAACTTGTTTAACTTATGTCTGTACTCAGATATTGTTGCTTACGCTGACTCATCTATGATCGAGCACTTGTATTCGAGCCCTCGAGGCCCCTGGCTTGTATTATGATGCTTGTATGACTTATTTATGTTTTAGAGTTGTGTTGTGATATCTTCCCGTGAGTCCCTAATCTTGATCGTACACGTTTGCGTGCATGATTAGTGTACGATTGAATCAGGGGCGTAACAAGTTGGTATCAGAGCCAACTGCCTGTAGGAACCCCCCTTCCAACTCCTTGGCCGAAGTCGAGTCTAGACATTGCAAAACTTTTACTAACATGGTTGTGTGTCTTACGAGCACACGTTGCCATTGGGTGATAGTAGGATCTTTTATTCCTCATCCTATACTCTGGGACTCTGATCTCTCTTCTATTCGGGTTAAATGAATTTTGCTAAATCTAACATTAGGATCTCGTTATCGCTTTCACCCGGAGAGCCCTTATTATTGATGATCATCTACTGCACGTGAAGACCCTGAAGATAGTCCCCGCTGTTAACCCGAGAACTTGAGTTCATCGCGTTTGCAATCCCCCTTCCACCGTAAACCCTTATGGATAACTACTTGCCATTTTTATTCTTACCTTCATCCCCAGTTGGTCTTGTTATTACAAGATACCCTGAAAAACTCGTCGTTGTTTCGATAATCCTTTGAGCTTATTGCATTGCTGTTCTTTGTCACATGAATACCCCTTCAAATAAATCCTCGCACTTGTCGAGTATCCGCTCATCCCCAGTTGTTCATGTGTTTCACAAAAGTCTTCAAAATACTGTTCGATCTTCCGAAAATCCTCTGGAGCCTTTGGCTCTTGAAATTCTTGCTTGCTTGCATTATGGTTAATCCCATAAGTCTCGTAGTCTTATTGACATTCCCTGTCATTATCATTTTGAGTCTGTTGACTCAATATGTTTGCGAATACACGCAATCATCATTGATCCTTATAAATTACTTTTCCGGCTGAGCAGCCATTCTTTTAACTGGAATTGGTTCTCGACCAATCCAATTGTCGTTGATTGTACCCTAAGGCTATTCAACTTATCCATCCCTAATCAGAGCATTGCTTCTGATCCCTTGATTTGGAAATCATAATTCCTTTGCATTTGACAATTGAGTTAGTCAGTTGTTTCTATAATCTGATCTCCTTGCATTCTTCTTCCTCTAGTTGAGTACCGATGCTCACGTCAGATCCCTTGTGGTCCACCAGATCCTTTGTTGGATTTTATCTAACAACGCCCTTCATATTCAATAACCTTGTGAGCCTTTCCTCTGATACATAATGCTTGTGGTAAATTGTATCCTCTACTTTCTCAACCATGCTCTGCCTTCGAGCTTGAGTTAATTACTTCTAAAGATTCTGGTATATGATTCTAAGATGCCCCGATGGGTTGAACCTATGCCTTCCTTAATATGTGTGAACTCGAAAGTTTTCACGAGTCGTACTCTTCTGGTATTTTGCCAGATAAAATTTCAACACTACAACTTCATTGAACGCGAGAAGTGAATGAAAGGTTGCGCATTGGAGAAGTGGGAGTCGACCTTGAACTTGGTGTTCATGCCCATGGACAAGATGTACATCTTCTCATCGAAGCTTCTTTTAAAAATTAATTATTCCCTTGGTATAAGATCATCTTATATCTGGGATCTGGCCTTTTTGCAATCGTGATTCCGACCATGTTCTCCTTTGAATACCATTTCTCGTGCAAGTTTAAGCACTTGTCTTCTGCAGAGCAATGCCCCAGTCCAACCTCTACTTTGATCTGTCATCGAGTATTACCCCCTGGTATCTCGAGATTATCATGGAACTACATAACTTCTTATGAGTCCTCCATCAAGTGCTACATTCTCACTGGTTCCAATTTTTCACGGGTCTGAGTTATTAAACACTCGAGAACACCGTTAAGTGAATCGAGTCTGTAATCCGATTCATTTAACTCTAAGTAATTTTCATTACTTATGAGTTTAATAATCCTTCAAGTCATTCCTAGCCTAATCGGCTACATCATTATCGTGCTAATTTTAACTGTGCTACCGGGCCCTTAATTCCAGAGCGCAACTTTTGATGATGAGCTAAGCTTATGCCGATTTGCTCGTCTTATCGTTCCACTTTGAACGACAAGCTTGAATTCAAGTTTGTGTCGTACTCATGGTCCCAAGAACATTTCGCTCCATCATTCCTTTGGCTTGATGTCATCGCCGACCGATTACATCTCCATGAAACCTCTTGACAAAATTTATCATGATCATCATCAACATTCTGATGCTCTTCCAAGATATCTATCGAATTCTTGATGAGAAATACCACCCTTGCTCTCGATGAATTGTGTTATCATCGACCACTTTATTGCCTTTCGTGCAACATAAACTTGTTCGTGTTCTGTGTTATACCTTGAGTTCCTTACTAACCAGTAATTGTTCTTCTTTACCTTGGACATTAGCATCTCTTATGTCCTCAATGTTGTGAGAATTTCACCACCTCTGGAGAATTCTTGATACAAGTGATACTTATCACCATCACCAGTCTTTTCTTGGTCACCATGTTATTTCTAACCACCGACAAATGGACTGTGATGTGTAATTCCAAAACTTCTAGCAACCCTATTGCTTTGAAGTTAATGGTCGGCCGTTCATTCTTAGACTATCGATTATTGAATCACCATTCCGATGTTGGTTGTGCAACCCATCCCATATTTCGGGTGCACCTTTCAACCAATGTTTAATTGTGTATGTTTCCCTTGAGCATACATCATTATACCATTTGATCTGACTAATGTTATCTCCTTGTTCACTTAATTGTGGAAACCATCTCTTGGAAGTCTCGATGAATTGTCGCTGAGTTCATCAACTACCTCCTTATCCCTTCATTGGTTTAATGATGAGCTTTTGTTTCAGAACTCGCTTCCGTAGTAAATTTCCCGAGAATCTTACAATGTCATCTCGTCATTTGTGTTGCACCTTTTCTTCTCTGGCCTCCTAAGTCAGAGGTATCCTGACACCAATCGAATCTGAACCTCGGTCAGATATGATGGTTGGGACATTTCCAAGAGTTATAACATTGGTCTTTTATGACCCGATAAAAGGTGATGGCATGTCCAGCACACCTGGCCGGAGGACCTACTGCTATAATTTCTTTTTAGCAAGGTTAACCATTCTTTCATGAGGAAATCATAGGACTTATTCTATGAGTTGTTCATGATGGATGCCTTGTGTGTCCAAAGTCCGAACTTTGCTTAAAGACCATGTCAATGCTATCACGAAGCATGTATGTGGTACTTCTATCATCAATAAGAACACTTGAAGCACAATGCTAAATTTTCTTAATCAAATTATCCAAACATCGTTGTATGGGTAATGTCATGAAATTTCTCTCCCCTTCCCTAACGGGTTTTCTACTTATTATCCTGTCATGGATATCATGCTCTGTTTGTCTTTGGGAAGGATATACCCCTGAAATATGTGTTTAAACACATTTTCCTTTCCATTGTTTTGTTTAACCTTTCTTGTAATCTGACTTAACTGAGCAGTGATACCCCCCTGCTTAGGTAAGCATCTCATTGTACAACCGTGTCAGTAAGACCCTGTTTCTTTTGTTGATAGCATTCCGATAACCACCGATGGACGAGAACCTTGCCTATTGGTCCGCCTCATTCAACGAGCAGGAAAATGGTTCTCTTCGTCCCTCGCCCTTGGTACTGATGTTATGGCCGACATAACTGATAGTCTATCCTCTGGCATGCCTTGCTATCATAACCGTGCAAGATGTCACCGCTCTTTCAACGTTTAACCCACATGGTGGGCCCATAACCCACAGTTTCACAGGATCGAAACCTAACTCTCCTATACACCCTAGTGTCAAAGTTATTCCTCACACTTGGCTTCGTATGTAATTCACGGGTCACCTTCCTAATGCTCTATTCTGGTATCAGACGCAATACTTACTCTCGTTGCTCTGAACCCCTTTCTCACTCCGGTTCAGACTTCGAGCAACTATCTATCCGCTTGGAACCTCTTATTGAACCTTCGTACCTTACTCTCGACATATTTTATAGGTTCAATTCGAGAGGTACTCTTATGCTCATTCATGGGTTAACCCTAGATTGTTTCTCTCATAAGCATTCCGTCGTAGCCGAGTTCCCCCTTACCTATTCGTAAGTACGTTGGAGTTCCCGAAGAAAAGGACGACTTCGCCATGATGACCTGAAGCAGAGAAATAAAGACGTCAATGTAACGAATCGACCTCTTCGAGAAGAGCAACCAAAGACGAGAAGAACCGTTAGAATTTCGTAACCAAAACTTTCCCCCTTGCACCCCTCTTAAATCTCGGGACGAGATTTCTTGTAGTGGAGGAGAATTGTAACGCCCGGATAATTAGGCTACAGTAATCCCGCGTTAACGATGCCACGTTACCTCGGTTACTGTTGCTAACCTCGTGTTAGTTCGAAACCGATTCAATTCAAATTCAAAATCAATCTAACAATAAAAGTTTTCAAAAATTAAAACAAAAATGTTCGGTGGTTGCCGAATATTACAAAGGTAATTGTAGTGAAGTAAACACATTTTTAGAAAATGCCTAAGTAATTTAAAGTGATTTAAAACAGAAAATAAAATAAATAAAAGAAGAAAAGGAAAAGGACCCCCCCGGGCCAGCCGACCCAACAGGCCGGCCCATTCGGCCACCGGCCCAACTGGGCAAAGGCCCAGCCGGCCACTCCCCCTCCATATTCCCCCACCCCGAAACCTTATCCACCCCCACTCCACCGACACTCCCCCCGCCCCCAAAA
>NC_041387.1:394087264-394088549 GCF_002162155.2 Triticum dicoccoides | reverse complement strand
AATATCTCGTCCCTCCTCTCCCCGATTGGATCGGGATCGAGGAGGAGGTCGTCGACGCCGACGCCGGCGCCCGGAGCTCCCCGCCACCGGACTGCTTCGCCCTCCCCCGCCGGACTGCCCCCCTACGCACGTCGTCTGATGTAGACCGAACCCCGTTGGCGAGATCCGGTCTGTTGTTGCGGCCCGACCTTTCATGACACTCCACCTTCAGCAGCAGTAGCCTCTCACCCGTGCACGCGATATGCACGAAAAATAGAGGGTTTGAACCTTACGGCCCAGCACGAGAAAATCAATCTCGACGATGATACTCACGCGCAAAAACAATTTCTACAAAGAAATCGCAACACAGAGGTTTTCTAAAGATCCCTCTAAACTTGATACGGGTGTCTACCCTTGAAAACACATCGTGTCTATTTTATCAAATAACCTGCTTTACATGATGCACCGACCAGACCTTAAATAACAAATGACCTATCTTGACCTGCAACTTGGACGACTCAAACATTCCTAACTTTATATCTCTGCTAAATAGAAAAATAATAAAACTTGGACTCTCCAAATCAAATAGACTGTGCGCCTTATAGTTTTGGCCCACAATCCATACATACCAAAAGAAAACGAACTGACACTTTGAGCCTACGTAAATATAGTGCACTAATTTGATGATATCTTCTGTAGGCGGACCCCACCCCATAGCACATAAGCACAACACGTCATGTGGCTGAGGTCTCCTCGTGTACGCATGTATCTCTGGTGGCCGTGACCTTCCGAAGTAGTAGCAACCATGGACTTTTTTCTAATTTCTATCTCCTGATTGTATGGAACACATAATATAATTGAGAAACAAATCAAACTCTATAGCAAGTCTACTTTCTGGTTGACGTGGGCATGCAAAGTAGTAGTTTTCCTTGTACGTGCTCTTTGCTAGATGCTTCAAATTGCTATCCACGTAAATCCCTGGGTATGATTGATTCTCCTTCCACTTATGCATGCAAACCATGGAACGTGCATGCATCATCTGTCCATACTCAACTTTCCTGTCTTCTTGAACATGCATCAATAGTTCTAATTTTCTCTGATGCGCCTCAATCCCAGGCTCAAGCTTTTGGTCAAAGCTATCCACGGCTACACACCTAGCCGTAACAGTATCCAATGCTTGGACCTTTTTGTCCTTCTCACATAATCGAAAATAATTAGACACATAAATATTTAGGACATTTAATTCATCAACCTTCTTCGAAGTTTCGAAAATACCGACGTTAGCAGTGGCTTTATCATCCCGTCG
>NC_041387.1:394080094-394086577 GCF_002162155.2 Triticum dicoccoides | reverse complement strand
TCTCATCGCCGTTGGTCACCGCGCCCGACCCCATGGCGCCCCTGTTCGCCCCTCTCCGTCCTGCACGTCGTCGCCGGACCCCTCCACCATACCCCCCTCGTCGCCGGCCCGGCCTCCTACCACGGCCCCGCCGTGCCGCTGCTCCGGCCACGGTCGTCGTGCGCCCGCGCCGCACCCCTGGGGGCTTCGCCCGCATCCACGCCCAGCGCCCGTTCGGGCATGCGCCCGTTCGGGCGACAACCGTCGCCTGCGCCCGAAACCCGCAAGGCCCCCCTGTGGGCCAATGACAGTGGGGGCCCACGCCCAGAACGTTAAAAAAAAGGAGAGAAGGAGAATTAAAAATAGAAATAATAAATAAAAATAAAAATGATTTAATAAAATTAATTATTAATTAATTAATTATTTAATGAATTAATTAAGTTAATTAATCCGTTTTAATTAATTTAATTAACTAGTTAGGTTAATTAAATAGTAATTAAATGAACTAATCTCTAGTTAACCTAAACAGTGTATGACAGGTAGGTCCCACTGGACCCACTGGTCAGGTTGACCAAGTCAACTCTGTTGACTGCTGATGTCAGCATGACATCATGCTGATGTCATAATTCCATTTTTGAATTAATTTAAATAATTAATTAAATTCCAGAAATTAATAAAATCTTTAGAAAATCATATCTTTTAATCCGTAACTTGGATTAAAATATTTTCAACATGAAAGTTGCTTAGAACGACGAGACGAATTCGAATACGCAGCCCGTTCGTCCGCCACACACCCCTAACATATCAAACTCGCAACCTTCCCCCTCCGGCTCCTCTGCCCGAAAACACGGAACACCGGGAATACTTTCTCGGATGTTTTCCCCCTTCGCCGGCATCACCTCATACTGCGTTAGGACACACCTAGCACCGCTCTTTGTCATGTCTTGCGTCGTCTTGCTTATGTTTGCACTGTATTTATTGTTTCTTCCCCCTCTTCTCTTCGGTGACTACGAGACCGACGCTGCTGCTGCCCAGTTCGACTACGGAGTTGACGACCCCCTCTCTCTTGCCAGAGCAACCAGGCAAGCCCCCCCTTGATCACCAGATATCGCCTATTCTCCTCTATACTGCTTGCATTAGAGTAGTGTAGCATGTTACTGAATTCCGTTAATCCTATTCTGATGCATAGCCTGACAATGTTGCTACAGTCATTGATACCTTACCCGCAATCCTAAATGCTTAGTATAGGATGCTAGTTTATCATCATTGGCCCTACATTCTTGTCAGTCTGCCTTGCTATACTATTGGGCCGTGATCTCTCGGGAGGTGATCACGGGTATATACTATACATACATACATACTATACAGATGGTGACTAAAGTCGGGTCAGCTCGATGAGTACCCGCAAGTGATTCTGATGAGGGGGCTGAAAGGACAGGTGGCTCCATCCCGGTAGAGGTGGGCCTGGGTTCCCGACGGCCCCCGACTGTTACTTTGTGGCGGAGCGACAGGGCAGGTTGAGACCACCTAGGAGACAGGTGGGCCTGGCCCTGTTCGGCGTTCGCGGATACTTAACACGCTTAACGAGATCTTGGTATTTGATCTGAGTCTAGCCATTTGGTCTATACGCACTAACCATCTACGTGGGAGTAGTTATGGGTATCCCGGCGTTGTGGTATCAGCCGAAGCCTTCGTGACGCCAGCGACTGAGCGGCGCGCGCCGGATTGGAACGTAAGCCTGCTCTTGTATTAAGGGGGCTAGTTCTGCTTTCGGCCGCCCTTGCAACGTGCAGGTGTGCTAAGGGCGATGGGCCCAGACCCCTGTGCGCTTAGGTTTAGACCGGCGTGCTGGCCTCTCTGTTGTGCCTAGGTGGGGCTGCGACGTGTTGATCTTCCGAGGCCGGGCATGACCCAGGAAAGTGTGTCCTGCCAAATGGGATCGAGCGTGTTGGGTTATGTGGTGCACCCCTGCAGGGAAGTTAATCTATTCGAATAGCCGTGATCTTTGGTAACAGGACGACTTGGAGTTGTACCTTGACCTTATGACAACTAGAATCGGATACTTAATAAAACACACCCTTCCAAGTTCCACAGACAACCCGGTGATCGCTTTTCCACAGGGCGACGAGGAGAGGATCGCCGGGTAGGATTATGCTATGTGATTCTACTGGAGATACTACTTGGAGATGCTACTTGGGGGACTTCAATCTACTCTCTTCTACATGCTGCAAGACGGAGGCTGCCAGAAGCGTAGTCTTCGATAGGACTAGCTATCCCCCTCTTATTCTGGCATTCTGCAATTCAGTCCACTGATATGGCCTCCTTACACATACACCCATGCATATGTAGTGTAGCTTCTTGCTTGCGAGTACTTTGGATGAGTACTCATGGTTGCTTTCTCCCCCCCTTTTTCCCCCTTTCCTTTCTTTCTGGTTGTCGCAACCAGATGCTGTAGTCCAGGAGCCAGACGCCACCATCGACGACGACCCCTACTACACCGGAGGTGCCTACTACTACGTGCAGCCCGCTGACGACGACCATGAGTAGTTTAGGAGGATCCGAGGCAGGAGGCCTGCGCCTCTTTCGATCTGTATCCCAGTTTGTGCTAGCCTTCTTAAGGCAAACTTGTTTAACTTATATCTCTACTCAGATATTGTTGCTTCCGCTGACTCGTCTATGATCGAGCACTTGTATTCAAGCCCTCGAGGCCCCTGGCTTGTATTATGGTGCTTGTATGACTTATTTATGTTTTAGAGTTGTGTTGTGATATCTTCCCGTGAGTCCCTGATCTTGATCGTACACGTTTGCGTGCATGATTAGTGTACGATTGAATCGGGGGCGTAACACCTCCTCTCTAACACCAATGGGACATCCCTTGCTGAAGAAATAGATGATTTCTCACAATTTATGGGTTGACATGAAGCTTAAAAATATATATCAAATATTTTGTTAACATCCACTATCCCCACACCATTTGCTCAGAAAAATAACAGGTTGCCATTTGCAAACAATAAATGGTTAACTAGTGGAGATTGCGGCACCACCTAAATACTACCCAGATTATATTACTTGACAAGAGGCATGGAAGGACCTGTGCTGCTAACAAGAAAATGGATCATGAAATAGGGCCCCCCTGACGGATACCGTGAGAAGGTCTAAATTCATGAAGCTTCTTTCCATTGAACAAAGCTGAGAATTTCACTCATCTAACCAAACTCGTCACAATAGACACCCACCGCTCATTGAATTTTTGGGGTACCATAAGTATGGTGGATGTTCGGATTGCTACAGACTGTTCTGTTTTTGACAGATTCTGTTTTTGATGCATAGTTTGCTTGTTTTGATGAATCTATCAATTTATATCAGTGGATTAAGCCATGGAAAAGCGATATTACAGTAGACACAATGCAAAAACAAAATATGAATTGGTTTGCAACAGTACTTAGAGTGGTGATTTGCTTTATTATACTAACGGATCTTACCGAGTTTTCTGTTGAAGTTTTGTGTGGATGTAGTGTCTAATCGAGGATGTCTCGATATGAGGAAAAGGAAGAGAGGCAAGAGCTCAAGCTTGGGGATGCCCGAGGCACCCCAAGTAAATATTCAAGGAGACTCAAGCGTCTAAGCTTGAGGATGCTGGGGAGGCATCCCCTCTTTCTTCAACAAGTATCGGTATGTTTTCGGATTCGTTTCGTTCATGCATTATGTGCAAGTCTTGGAGCGTCTTTTGCATTTAGTTTTCATTTTTCTTTTATGCACCATGCTGGTATGAGATAGTCCTTGGTTGATTTATAGAATGCTCTATGCACTTCACTTATATCTTTTGAGTATGTCTTTATAGAATGCTTCATGTGCTTCACTTATATCATTTGAAGTTTGGATTGCCTGTTTCTCTTCACATAGAAAACCGCCATTTGTAGAATGCACTTTTGCTTCACTTATATTTGTTAGAGCGGGGCATATCTTTTATAGAAAGAATTAAACTCTCTTGCTTCACTTATATCTATTTAGAGAGATTACAGGAACTGGTCATTCACATGGTTAGTCATAAAATCCTACATAAACTTGTAGATCGCTGAATATGATATGTTTGATTCCTTGCAATAGTTTTGCGATATAGAGGTGATAATATGTGGGAGGTAATAGTAGATGGTTGTGTTTAGTAAAGATGTTGGTGTTAAGGTTTGTGATTCCCGGAGCATGCACGTATGGTCTACTAACTATGTAACCAAATTGGCGTGCATTGTATTTTGATTGTTTATCTTTGCGTGAAGGTCGGGGGCGCGCGATGGTTAACTCCTACCAACCTCACCCCTAGGAGCATGCGTGTAGTACTTTGTTTCAAGGGCTTCTAAATTTTTGCAATAAGTATGTGAGTTCTTTATGACTAATGTTGAGTCCATGGATTATACGCACTCTCACCCTTCCATCATTGCTAGCCTCTTCGGTACCGTGCATTGCCCTTTCTCACCTCGAGAGTTGGTGCAAACTTTGCCGGTGCATCCAAACCCCGTGACACGATACGCTCTGTCACACATAAGCCTCATTATATCTTCCTCAAAACAGCCACCATACCTACCTATTATGGCATTTCCATAGCCATTCCGAGATATATTGCCATGCAACTTCCATCATCATCATATTCATGACTTGAGCATTCATTGTCATATTGCTTTGCATGATCGTAAGATAGCTAGCATGATGTTTTCATGGCTTGTCCGTTTTTTGATGTCATTGCTACGCTAGATCATTGCACATCCCGGTACACCGCCGGAAGCATTCATATAGAGTCATATCTTTGTTCCAGTATCGAGTTGTAAGTAAATAAAAGTGTGATGACCATCATTATAGAGCATTGCCCCATAAAAAAGAAAAAAAGGAAAGGCCAAAGAAGCCTAAATAAAAAAGGGGGCCAAAGAAGCCCACCAAAAAAAGGGGGCAATGTTACTATCTCTTTTTCCACACTTGTGCTTCAAAGTCGCGCAAGCATGAGGGATTCCCGCTGTAGGGTGTTGCAATACGTTCATGATTCGCTTATAGTGGGTTGGTGAGTGACTGAAACACAAAGCTGAGTAAGAGGGATTGTTGCGTACGGGATAAAGGGGACTTGATGCTTTAATGCTATGGTTGGGTTTTACCTTAATGAATCTTTAGTAGTTGTGGATGCTTGCTAGAGTTCCAATCATAAGTGCATATGATCCAAGTAGAGAAAGTATGCTAGCTTATGCCTCTCCCTCAAACAAAATTGCAATAATGATTACCGGTCTAGTTATCGATTGCCTAGGGACAAATAACTTTCTCGTGACAACAAGCTCTTTACTTTTACTAATTTAGTTGTGTCTTTATCTAAACAGCCCCTAGTTTATGTTTACGTGCTCTTTATTATCTTGCAAACCTATCCTTTCACACCTACAAAGTACTTCTAGTTTCATACTTGTTCTAGGTAAAGCGAACGTCAAGCGTGCGTAGAGTCGTATCAGTGGCCGATAGGACTTGAGAGAGTATTTGTTCTACCTTTAGCTCCTCGTTGGGTTCGACAGTCTTACTTATCGAAAGAGGCTACAACTATCCCGTATACTTGCAGGTCATCACCCACCACCACCCAAATTTCCTGATCATCGCATTAAGGGTTTGCAAAAACCTCTAGGAAGCTTAAAAATGACATAGAGAATATATGCACTACTTGGTAAAATGGACTTGATCAGCACTTCTTTCCCTGCCAAAGACATAGTTTCCTAGATCCACCATGTACCTTGTCCCGTAAGCGGTCCTTGATATATTTAAATGCCCAAGTCTTCTCATTGAAGGATTCATTAGCACCATAAAGTATACATTTCACCTCCTCTCTAACACCAATGGGACATCCCTTGCTGAAGAAATAGATGAATTCTCACAATTTATGGGTTGACATGAAGCCTAAAAATATATATCAAATATTTTGTTAACATCCACTATCCCCACACCATTTGCTCAGAAAAATAACAGGTTGTCATTTGCAAACAATAAATGGTTAACTAGTGGAGATTGCGGCACCACCTAAATACTACCCAGATTATATTACTTGACAAGAGGCATGGAAGGACATGTGCTGCTAACAAGAAAATGGATCATGAAATAGGCCCCCCCTGACGGATACCGTGAGAAGGTCTAAATTCATGAAGCTTCTTTCCATTGAACAAAGCTGAGAATTTCACTCATCTAACCAAACTCGTCACAATAGACACCCACCGCTCATTGAAACCCAACTTGATCATAATGGACTCCAAATAGTTCTACTCCACTCTGCCATAGGCTTTCAACATGTCAAGCTTAAGAGCATTGTTGGTTCTTTTTAACTTTATTTCTCATCATAAAATGCAGACACCCGTATGCATAAATTAAGTCGGCCCGCGACAAAGGCTTAGTGTAAGACCGAGCGTGCACTCACGTCAGGCATCACTATAAATGGGCTGACCCACGTAGCTTCGAGGTTAGCGTGCCCCCCCCCCCACCCCCTCCCCAGTT
>NC_041387.1:394072694-394079877 GCF_002162155.2 Triticum dicoccoides | reverse complement strand
ATGTTTGTGACATTTAAAATATGGTCACGCGTAAAAATTATGTGAATTTTTTTTAAAAAAATTATACAATGTAAAAAGTATTTGTGTAATTCCAAAAATATTGTGTACCATTTAATAAAAATGTACGTTACATTTAAAAAAATGCTCACACATTTCAAGAATATGTTCATGACATTTTAAAAAATATCCATACAATCTACAAAAAGGTTCCCGAAGGTTAAAAAAATGTTTCATATCATTGAAAAAATATTTCACCATGTATTTTATAAATGTTAAAATATATTAAAAGCAAGTGTTTGAAACAGTGTTAATCATATATTTTAAAAATGTTAGATCTGTATAAAAAATGTTTAATATGTATACAAAAAATGTACAATGTGTATGCAAAAATAGACACCAAAAAATATGTACTTGAAAAAAACTTTTAATCATGTATTTGAACAATATTAAACGTCAATAAAAATATTCCTAATGCATACAAAAAATGTAGATATTTGTTAAAAAGGAAAAAAACAAGAAAGGAAAAAAATGTTCACGTAGTTTTGAAATATCTTTATGGCCATTACAAATGTTTAACATGTATTTGGCAAAAGGTTTAACATTTATTCGAAAAAAATGTCCAAATATATACTTACAAAATGTTCACCGTGTGCTTAATAAATGGTCAATGTGCATCGAAAAAATATTTCACATGTACACTAAAAATGTAGATTGTGTAAAAATAGACATGCATAAAAAAAGAAAAAAAGAAAAGAAATAAAACACCATAGAAACTGGTGAAGAAACGCCAACAAACTAAAGATAGCTGATGAAGAAACAAAGAAAAACATAAACAACAAAGAAAACCAAGGAAAACCGGTGAAGAAACGAAGCACAAGCAAGAAAACCACGAAAAACGGTGAAGAAGCGATGTTAAACAGAAAAACCTAAGAAAGACAGGGAAATTCGGTGAATAAACAAAGGAAAACCAAGAAAATCAAAGTAAAATGATGAAAAATTGAAAGGCAAAGAAAACCATGCAAAAAAATGGAAACAGAAGAAAAAAAACCTTTTTTGAGAAATTAAAAAAACCTGCTATAAGATTAAAAAAACCATGCTATACTACTGGGCTGGCCCACGACCCGGCGCCTGAGGTGAGGCCAGGCAGGCCGTAGGTGGGTGTCCAGCCTATCAACGTAAGTTGTGCGACTCTCTGTTTGATGTCCAGTTCATTTATGCGTTTATCAGATTCTATGCGCACATCACAGCATCCATGAAATCATATATTGTGCCCCTCAAAAAATTGAAATTATATATTTTTCTAGGGTATTTATTTCCTGTAATTTTATTCATGAGTTTAGGAGTTCAAATGTCGAAGCTCACAACCTCACAAAGCATGCACTTTCATTAGGGGCGTCATGTTTGGTTAGCCCAACCCGGCAATCTCTTTTTCATCCATATAAACATTATGACTGGTTAATAAAAGCTTCGCGAGTTTGCCTCAATTTATTTTTAGGCGATCGTCACACCAGCCAACCCCTGCTTTCACTCTACATGTAAAGAGAAAGCAGCCTGCTGAGGAGGAGTCCATGACCGAAATACAGTTTTGTCACCTTGGCATCTGCAACTTCACGTGCACAAAACCGGAACATCACCTGGGGTTTTATAGTTCAGAGTTGAGTGCACTGAGCAGGACTGTAAGCGCTTGTAATAATATACAGTTGTAAAAGCTCTTGGTTCTAAAGAAAAGAAGCATCTTAACAGGCTTCAGATTCGATATCAAAAGAGACCAGCTCGACTATATACAATGGTTATCCATCTCCGTCCCTGATGTTCGTGTTCAGCTTCACTTTCTCCATGCAGCCAAGATGAAAGTTTAATACTACTGTAGTATATATGGACTGAGCTCTGAACTCTCAAGATACCACCTACGGAACAATCCACACGTGTTGCCTGGTGTTGCTCCCTTGGTCTCGCACACTCGCCCTGCAGCCCAGGCCTGCGACGCCGTAGAACAAAAAGAACCACTCCACAGTCCACACACAAGAGGTGTCCTGGAGATAGGCGTTATATTCCTTCACATCTTTCTTTACCAAAAACAAAAAGCGCCCCGATTCCTCCAGCTCCTTCCCTTATTCCTTCTCCCGGGAGCTCAGGGAGGGAGAAAGAAAGAGAAAGCATACGATTCCAAGCACTTACTTAACAAGCAACAACTGAATGTAATGTGCGCAAAGATAAAGTTCTCCTCCACACCCGCTTTCACCGGATTCAGCACGAAAGATAAAGCTATGGCCACAAAGTGTTCATTCCATGAAGTGCACAGCAGTTTTAGTTTATGCTCCTCATGACCGGCCATCATTGCTCACCATGCCCAGCTGATGCTCGACGAATCTAGCAGCGACTTGGAGAAACAGATAAGCACCAGCATGCCGCAGTTGAACCGGAGCCAAGGTACATATATCATATCGTGGGTGGGTACCATTTGCATCCCTCAATATATAAGTGAACAGAAAGGACTTATAATTGGTAAGCACATGGATTCCCTAAACAACTCTGGAGAAGACTGGTTGATCCAGATAACAGCAACCCAAATATACAAATAGCAAGCTATAAAGAACAACAAGGGATGTTATCTTGGATTGGACCACTCCTATTAGTTACCTTTAAAAGAATAAGCTTGTCAAACTTTTCCTATGCACACGGTCGCGCAGTATCAAAATTACAGTTGATTCTACTTGATTTACTATACATGAACAATTTTGTAAATTTCCCGTCAATTTTTCCACCAAAAACAAGAGGGGGCATCCTGCATCTGTGATTTGCAGAATAGCTTGAACATCAACTTGATTGCAGAGCAAACGAAAGGGTCAGATGACCACATGTTATATTAAAATCTCACCAATTAGAGTGAACTTAAATTATTATTATTGAACTGTGCCGACTACTCTCTCCATAATGAGAACTTTGTTCCCAAATTACAGAAGAGTATTCTGCACAACTTTTACTTTATGCCAGTTGAACCTATCTATAACTGAACTTGATGCATTTTCTATCAAAGCATGGAGAAAACAAATGATGGAAGTGAGACTGTAAGAAAACAGTCAGCTGTACAAGGACGTATGTGAAGGAAAGGCAACATAGAGCACTGAAATCAAGAAGCTAAATCGTAAATTTCAAGCTTACTTTATGTGCCTTATGAACTAGCAATCAAATTCAGAATACCGCTTCACAAACATGCACATCTGATCAGATTCGCCTATCCACTTTAATTTTTCCTGATAGCTGAACAAGTAAAAAACTTACCAGAGGAGACAAAAGGGAACCATATGCTTATTCCATACTTTGCTTTTGTGCAGTCCCAAGAAAGGCATCTGTAATAGAATGAGTTCCTTCTTCGCTTTATTTGCAGGCAAAACTTCATCCAATTCTTCTTCTAGATGCATTCAGTCAATAAGAAATTTAGCAACCCCGTTCTCATATGAACCAATAAATATATGCCGTAATAAACTGTATATCATGTTTGAGTATGCTGAAAATACATAAAGCAATACCATATGTGATTATGAAAATGCAGAATCATAACCATTAACCAATGCTGACCAAGTACAGATGCCCACAGTGTAAGTGCAGTGGACAGTGGAATTAGTTCTAAGCAAGCAAGAGGTAATCCAGGAATCATGTAAAGACAAAACTACAGCCACCGCCTAAAAGTTGTCCAGAGAACAAGGCTCCCTCCTTTTCCTATAAGGCTGATAAATAACATGACCGCCTCTAGTTTCCTCCCCTTTCATGTGTGCCAAGTGAAAGCAATATAAACCATATTTGATAGTGCAGAATGAGAATGCTGGTGTGTTCTGGGAATTGACAAATAAAAATATTTGTGCGCATAGGGTCCACAGGTACCTAAAGGAATAAGGATAATATCTCTTTTCAGTTGCTGTGAAGATTGGGTCAGGCTCAAGTGTTTCTTCCATCGATTCGAAATTCTTTCCTCAGTTGCCTGCTTTATAAGACTGGTGGTACCTGCATAAGATCTTGATATGAGTAGTCGTAGAGGCGTACTTGTTTAGAGCATAGGTCATCTCACTCTCAGCAAATAGAACTTCAAGGTTTGATGAACCCCTGATTACCAGAATAGAGAGCTCATACAGCTGCAACAGACAGTTCCTACAAGGATTGTGCAGTCACAAGCATACATCACCACTAACAGGAACTGAAAGAGGTACAAGTCTATGAGATGTGTCAAGTGTCATGCATGTGAAGTTTAGTTTTGCTCAATATATTGCTATCTATCCAAACCTGCAATATGTTCATGCAGATGTATCATCATCAACAACAGCTCCAGAGCCACAACCAGCTCTTAGCTTCTAGGCAGACTTTCCCTTCAGAGAGGCACTTACTTCTGCAAGGAGGAATTATTCCAGGAGAGTCAGGGCTTATACTCTCAACTGATGCTAAGCCCAGGTTAAAATGGACCCCTGAGCTACATGATCGTTTCGTGGAGGCAGTAAATCAACTCGGCGGACCAGACAGTAAGTATGCATTGAAACAGTTTTGCCACAGAAGCAACAACTGTAATGATGCTAACATCTAAACACTTCAATTTCCGGCAGAAGCCACCCCAAAAACCATTATGAGGCTCATGGGTGTCCCTGGACTAACATTATATCATCTTAAGAGCCATCTCCAGGTATCCATAGCATTTTATTACAGTGTTTTCTCTTCTTTTTTACAGAAAAGTATATCATAATTTTCTGCATGCATTTCTTCAAGCAAGATACTAAATTGTTTTGTCTTTCACCTAGAAATACAGACTAAGCAAAAATCTCCATGTTCAAGCCAATGTCGGAAATTCAAGAACTGGTAAGTATAGCGCAATCATGTTATGAGCCTATCATTAAGCTTGATGTTGACAACTTTTTTTTTTCATTCAGCAGCCGTAGGATGCACCATAGCAACAGAGAAACAATCTGAAGGAAATGGATCGCCAGTCGGCCACCACCTTAATACGCAGACAAACAAGTAAGACATAAATGAATCTATTCTTGTGCGTGTTTACAGAAGGTAACAACTTGCTATCTTATCAGATCAATGCACATAGGTGAAGCCCTACAGATGCAAATTGAAGTACAGCGACGGCTACATGAACAACTGGAGGTTCAAAAGCAGCATAATATAAACTATATTACTTACAAGAGTCACTTCCCTCTGCATAAATATGAGCTATACCTGACTAATGCACTTAATGGATTACTTCTTGCTAGTACTATAAGTCCATTATGGCTGACCATCCAATAAATGTAGGATGCATATATATATTATCTAGAGACTATACACTAGAAACAGGAAAAAAATAGCTACAAGAGCACCACGGGTATATACAACTACATACAGAAAATTCAACAGAAAATTATGGACGATGGAAGCAAAAAGCACCATCAAGCAAGACCAACTTATCTTTCTTTTTTTGAGCCTCAGACCAACTTATCTTAACCATCATTTGGTATTTTAGTATTTTATTAGAAGTAAACTTCAAAGGTTGTGCTAATATCATTTTTTTAAATACCGATATTTTCTTCTTGATATGTAGAGTAATGAAAGAGCATGCAAGGAAAATCAGAAAAATTGTGATTAACTGTAAATCCTTAAGGCAACACTTTCTGTATATTCCGGTGTGAAAATATTGGAGCTGTGCTCCTTTGCACTGCGTGAACATGGTCTTTCTATGTAAAATAATGCTTATATAAGGTAGAAGTTCACCACAGCTTTAATTCTCCTGAAGGGAAGAAATAAATGGTGTATTGCTAAAATAGTGATGGTCTGGTATCTAATGCGTAACGAATTAATGATACCCTTCAACAGGTGCAAAGACACCTGCAACTCCGGATTGAAGCACAAGGGAAGTACCTACAATCAGTGTTGGAGAAGGCACACGAGACACTTGCAAAGCAGAATACAGGCTCGGGTGGTCTAGAAACTGCAAAGATGCAACTATCAGAATTGGTCTCAAAAGTATCAACAGAATGCTTCCATAATGCTTTTACAAGCTTTGAGGAGATTGAAGGATCACAGATGCTACGAAGGCACACCATGCAGCTTGGTGATGGATCAGTTGACAGCTGCTTAACTGCATGCGAGGGCTCACAAAAGGATCAAGATATCCTGTCAATGAGCCTTTCTGCTCAAAAAGGAAAGGAGATTGGAGGCATGGCATTCGATCTGCAAATGCAAGAAAGAGGACACGAGGATTTGTTTCTCAACAAGCTAAGCAGAAGGCCTCCAAACCACCATGAAGGACACGAGAGGAGAGACAGCTTGAGTATGACATACCAGGCAACGAAATTGGATTTAAACATGAATGACACAAATAATGGAACCCAGAATAGCGAGAAATTCGATTTAAATGGGTTCAGCTGGAGCTAGGAAACACACAAGACAAGAGTGCCAATTTCATAGTAGTGAGGTTATGTGAAACATAATGGTTCTTCCATTGACATGCATCCCACTGGAAGACCTGGAAAATCTTTGCTGTCAGCCATCGCAGTTCACCGAAATAAGTGATGGAAATTGACAATAAGATGCTTCTTGCAAGCCACATAAGTAGGCCATGTAGATTCCAGAGAAAGTATTCGAGAACTATGTTCGTTCTCCTTTATTATATGCTTTGCTGTGATTCTGTACCATAGAAATACCACGAATTTTGTTGCAACCCCATGCCCATGATGATTTGCATTGGATTGGTGATGCTAATTAAGGAACTTATCTTTTGCCTATTTTTTCTCCCATCGGCAATACGTCATGCAAAGGCTGTATGCGCGTCAAGCCATCAATAGACCGGAGAAATCCTCTCCTACTTTACCTAAAATGATACAAGTAATAAATAATGTGCCATTGCCTGACCCTGCTCACATCTAATGGATCTGCAAGACTACAACCCATACATATATAAGGAAAAAAAGGTTAAATCCCTACACGGCTACACCATCCGTGCGCCGGTCCAGTCTTGATCAGTAAAATACTGCGAGGGACTTGATCATCTATTTGCTATCACGAATAATCGTTTGCGGCGGCTACGAGCTAGTGGCAACCGGCGACGCACAAATCCAAGCCACAGTCGCTGAAACAACGGCTCCAGTTGCTTCCACGAGTCACGGAATCCATGAATAGCCCAACAAATCGCAATGCTTCATACGCGTAAGGAGAG
>NC_041387.1:394015367-394072328 GCF_002162155.2 Triticum dicoccoides | reverse complement strand
TAGCGCATACCGGCCATAGTTGAACGCACGCTTCTTCCCCTCTCAAAAAAAATGGGACCTATCTATCTCCATCTGCATCCATTTCAGAAACCCAAACAAATTGATTTGGAGCTCGCCGCGGAGGTTGATGCGCACGGTGGTTCATCGCGGAGGAGGGTTTGGCTTCACCGGTGGTGAAAACGGCGATGCGAAGAATGTGGGCCTGATTGCTAGTCATCTCTTTCCCCCGGCAATAAACCCACAATAGCTTCTCCTGAGGCCCACTTGACCTAAGTAAGCGTGCACATGTAAGGCACGTCTCTGCCATGGTATTGTAAGATGACGACCCCAGAAGCGGTATCAATTGAAAACATTAACATGCGCACAAGGAGCGAGCGTTGGTTGTGTCCACATCGGACTGGCTACGAGACAAAAACAAAGATGAAAAAACGACGATGAAAGCCAGATAACACCTCACTTTCCCTTCTTCACGAAGCCATGTCTTCTCCTACCCCACGCCTTTTCTTTCTCTCCCAAAAAATAGCATCACACAAGCTAGGGTTGCCGCCGCCGCCGCTGCCGCGCGCATCCCAGCTCCTCCAGCGCCCGCCACCGGAGAAGGCGCCCTCCTCTCCCTCGGCGGTTGCCACTCTGGCTGCGGTGGCGCAGGCACATGGACCGGGCCCGGCTCCAGCCGCGGCAACGCAAGGGGAGAAAGCGAACCCACGCCGAACGGGGTGCTGATGGTCGACCTGCTGGGGGCGCCGGGAACGCGCTGGGGGCGTGGGACCTGCCTCACACAGGCGCTGCTCGCAGCAGCTGCCATGGCCTCCACCGTCCGGTGCGTCCTCCCCTCCCACTCCACACCCCCCACCCTCTCTCTCTCTGGGTCTCGATCCATCTCCCCTATGCTCCGAAAGCAGATCCATTTCTTCCTCAAATTTTGGAACAGACATATTATTCTGTGCGAGGTGGGATTTTCTCGTTTTCAGTTACTCTTCAGCGATTTTCATATGTATGTGCTTCACGGAGCAGGAAATATGGGTCAAGTGAAATGAAATTGTGATACTTTGGTATGAATTTGCATAGGTGGTATTTGATTTTTAAATGCAGAAACAAAGGCATCTAACTGCAATCTCTGCTTCAGGAGCAAGACCTAAGATTAGAGGCCTGATAGGGTTTCCTGTGGAATGTTGTTCTGCAGGGGCTATGGATGTACGATGTGGACAAATACATTGTCTGGCTGGAGGTGGATTCTGAAGCAGCACTGCTACTTCAAGGATGAGTCTGTGGCATTTGCCCACAGTTCAGATGGATCTGCCATAAGGTATCAATAAAATTAGTTGCAACACTCCATGAAATTCATGTTGTTAAGCATCACAGAAACAGAAACATCTATAGTTTTGTGGTGCCTGGGCTTTTACTATTGGAAGCAGGGTACTCCATGTGGTTCTTTGCCCCCATCTATGCTTTATTGATCTTTATATGCATTGAGTAAAATTTCTTTGTTTTTGACTGATGGTTCATTGATATTAAGTGAAATATGGTATTGCCCACGTACATATGTAATCAAGAAACATGCTTGTGTTCTCATGCGTTACCCCAAAACATTAGTTAGGTGACTGTCTGAGAATACTTGATGCCCAAAATATATGGATAATGCTATTCTATGTGTATTGTGTCCATGTGCCAGTTGAATCATCTCATATTGCTTTGAAGCTGCTACCTAAGTATCGAGAGATTGATTCTCTTTGTTCCAGCTGTTCTTGTTTTTAGCAGACAAATGTGGGAGAATGTACCAATTGAATATATTGGTTCTTGGGTTTATTATTAGAGCCCTTTATCTGCATATATACATAGGACGCGACATCAAATTTAGTTTTGCTTGTCTACACTTTAGTTATTTTTTTTCTTGGAACTTAGGAACCTAAGGTTTTGGTCGTTTCTTGTTTCCTGATAGTACAAGCATGTTTCGCAAGGCTTCTTGATAAATGTCAAACTTGAAGGCGTATATTGGGTATGCTAGTAATTATTATCTAGGTATGCTGCTAATTATTGTTGGATGGATGTGAAATTTCTCTCCGTTCGTCTCTCCCGGTTGTGCTGCAGGTACTACCGTTTCTTGATTCTGTCTCAAGAAAACAACCACAACCTCTTTTGATTGATTCCCAATTTTGTGTATATATAGCTATAAATATTTCTTGTTATGATTATTTGTTTTGCGTTCTTGATTATTTGATTTGTGTTCTTAATTGGGACGAGCTAGGAGGAACAAACACTATTTAGCTTCTGGATCTTCGTTTCGAATGACTCGATGTGGCCTTTGGCGATGGTCCTGCTAGATAGTTCATCGATGGAAGTAACAAGCAGTCCCAAGGCATAGATAAGCTCCTTTGTTTGATATATTTTAGCTCCGTCCAGCAGGATGGGCAACTGGCTTCTCTTCAATTATTTATATCTATCTGTTTTATTGTAGGTTTCACTAAATTTGATTTTCAGTTTTGTCTACATTGAGTTGTTTGTTGTTTGAATATTTTATCAAGTAGAACCTGGCTTCTCATGGACCTCCCGTCATTTTCCTAAACAATAGTTAGTATACTATACACATGAACTACAGTTACGGAGATCTGAACTAGAAATTGCCCTATGGTGTATTAACTCTTAAATATCGTGCACAATCATGTACATTAAATGTTTGGATAAGAAGTATGATGTTCTTGATTAACATAGTTTACTGCAGCAAATACTTTGCATGTGCCTCCAAAGTTCTCTTGCTTGCCGCTTCTGTTGCATCCTTCTGGCAACTTGACAGTAAACTGTTGGAGGTGATATATGGTTGTCCCTTCCATTGCCTGGTTTGCTACCAATGCTCATTAATTTTTTGCATTTCTTCTATGCCTAAAGTCGTCCAGCAGTTTTGATATGTAGTTGCTTCTTCTGCCAATGTTATTCTGGCATTAGCGAACTGCTCGCCTATAATTTTTACTGTGCAAATAAATAAACGTGCATAATTTGTATTTCATCATCTACAATTCTGGGTTATTTTATATTCTTGGTTGAGTTCTACTTTATTAGCCAAGAAATTATCTATTTGATTTGCCCGAATACACAGTAAGGCCTACTCCTTCTCTTTTATTGGAGCCATAGTTTGATTGAACCATAATGAGGTTACAAGTAATTTCTATTTTGACATCTATACATTTTATTTGCTTCGTATTCTTGATTGAGACGAGCGAGGAGGAACATTGACTATTTAGCTAGGCAATCACATCTAAGACAAAACGTCCACAGTTGTTGTATGAGTCAAAGCTATACAGAATACTTCCAAGGAGGAAGCAATATACGTGTTTTCTTTTCGCTTCCTTGCTCTTGCTTAGTCCATCATTCTCTTTTATCCACAAAGTAATCAACTGACATTCCCTTTTGTTTGGCAGCTGGAATTCAAAATTTCATGTGCTTTGGTTAGATGATGATTACAACGTGGCCAGGCCTTGATGATTTTTTAGGTTTTGTAACAGGAAGTCGTCTCTAAAAAGTAAAAATTGTATCATGCTTGCTGATCAAATGGTATGTTGTACGATTAAAACTTAATATTCCCTTGGCTTCATTACTTTGGTCCAGCTTCGTTTTAATCTCTTCCATTTCATCATGTGGACTTTAAGTGAATTCCTTTTTGTTAGATCAATCATGTTGAGTTCGTGCATTCCATTGATCTAACACGATGAGAATATAGAGATATGTTGACACACCAGCACATTCCGTTGTCATACAGGTAAATATTATTACCCCTTATTGATATACTTGATTGTTCGCTGTGTACTGCTTTATTCGCTACCTGTACCTAGACTTGAGGCATGTTGTGTCATTTGTTCCTTGTAAACTTTTCTTAGCTTCATATATTTGTCTGTCTACGTATCATAATTTGTTTTTGCATTTCTTTGTAGAACAAAGCTAAGGGGATGATACATAATCTCCTAGATATGTGCTGATGTACTCCTTACGAGGAAGTTGTTGAACATTACCACACGTAATGTGGTGGCTGCTGCGACTCGTGGTGCTTTGAGTGCACAACCTTCGCCTGCTCTCCCCGGCGTCTACAGCGACGGCCATTGCTTCTTCCGTGATGCCCTCGAATGGACATGGGCTGCATCGAGGACTACTACGATGGTGAGCAGAGCGAGTATGACCTGGAGAGCCTCGACGATGGCACGGATGAGCAGCTGCTTTGTGCCGGCAAGTCTTGTGACTGCAATTGAACGACATGACGGAGAGGTGCTAGATACAGGGTTAAGGTTGCTTGTTTATTTGCTGAGTTTGATACACTTTTGGACAAGTGTGTAATGGTTGCACCTTGTAACCAGGTAGATAGCTCACTGATAGTCCTCTAGGTTTAACATACTTTTAGCTCTAATTTACTTGGCTTGCGTTACCGTCATTCATTCAAAAAAATCCTAAAAAATACATGCATGTGTGCTATCAATTAAAGCCACAGCCAATTGAAAAGGGTGCTCACTACCTGGCACTGCACAAGTATCACTCAGGAGGCGCCACAGGGGTAGCGCCCCAACCACTAGTTGAGTGTGCAAGGCGTGTTGGAGCGGTGGACGTCAGGGGAGCGGCCCCAAGAGCTTTGCAACTTCGACGACTTAGGGCGTGTTTGGTTGCCCGCATCAAGCCCAACCAGGCCCGCGCAGGAAGGGAGAGGCCTGTTTGGTTGCCTGGTTTCACTGTTGGACCTGCATCGCACGCTTCTCAAAACAGTCCAGAGCCTAGCTCGCTGGAAACGCTCGGATCGGCAGTTTTTCGCGAGCCAGGCTGAGTGCGGCGTGAGGTCGCACGGGCGGGTGCGAGGCAAGGGCGAGGGGGGATGGCGGGAGATGGAAATCTGGCGCGTCGTCCCGGCGCCAAATCTAGCCTCACCCCCCTTCACTCGCTCACCCATAGCCACTGCCCCCCCCCCTTCTTCCCTACTGCCTCACCATCGGCGGCGGCTGCGATTTCAGATCTGCGCTAGAGGCAGCGGCGGCGGAAGAGGCGGTGGCGTTTGCGGCGGATCTGGTGCTCCCCTTGTTGTTGGCCACCGTCTGGTCGACCTAGTCTATGCCATGGCTCCCCGTACGCCGTCCTCGTCTCTGATGTCGGTAAGCAGCACCCCCTCCCCCCTTTGTTAGCTCAGTGGTTAGGCCGTTAGGCTAGGTGTAGGATTGATTTCCCACTGAACGAACCGCTGATGTCGACTAGGTTATGGACGCACGGATGAGGCTGATAATCCAGGCAGCAGCACTGATTAGTGTGATTCAGGCATGGGTCATGTTCATGCACCAGAGAGCTGTTCGTCATGCTGGGAGACCTTTGATCCGCTATGGTCCATTGTTTCCCCGGGAACAGGAGATGATCCAAAATCTGAACTACATCTACAACTGCAATGATGTCGAGGCTCTATGGATGCTTCGAATGAAAAGAGCACCATTTGCCAGGCTTGTCGAGACCTTCAGGAGCAGGGGGCTGCTACAAGATAGCATCAACACCAGTGTCGAAGAGCAAGTGCCATGTTCCTCCATGTTGTTGGCCATAGCCAGAGGTTCAGGGTCATTCACAACACATTTAGGAGATCAATGGAGACCATCTGTAGGTACTTCAAGCAAGTGCTTTTTGCTATTGGGGAGCTTAGAGGAGAGATGATCAGGAGACCATCTGGTCAGACTCCACCCAAGATTCGCGGAAGCCCAAGATGGTATCCATACTTCAAGGTGAGCATTGACAATATACATTATTCATGGCTTGATATGCTTGTATTGTTCAAGTTGAGTACTAACGCAGGCTTGTGATGCCATTTTCAGGATTGCATTGGGGCAATAGATGGTAATCATGTCACTGCCAGAGTTCCTAGTGTTGGGGAACGCGATAAATTCAAAAATTTCCTACGCACACGCAAGATCATGGTGATGCATAGCAACGAGCGGGAGAGTGCTGTCCACGTACCCTCGTAGATCGTAAGCGGAAGCATTATGACAACGCGGTTGATATAGTCGTACGTCTTCACGATCCGACTGATCCTAGTACCGAAAGTACGACACCTCCGCGATCTGCACACGTTTGGCTCGGTGACGTCCCACAAACTCACGATCCAGCAGAGTGTCGAGGGAGAGCTTCGTCAGCACGACGGCGTGATGATGGTGATGATGAAGCTACTGGCACAGGGCTTCACCTAAGCACTGCAATGATATGACCGAGGTGGATTATGGTGGAGGGGGCACCGCACACGACTAAGAGATCAATAATCAACTTGTGTGTCTATGGGGTGCCCCCCTCCTCCGTATATAAAGGAGTGGAGGAGGGGGAGGGCCCGCCCTCCATGTGTGTCTATGGTGAACGTAGAGCTTATCACACCCGATCATCACGTGGTGTCTCGGCACGATGAACTTTCGTACCGGTGCATACTCAGGGAGAACACTTGTACCTTGAAATTTAGTGAGAGATCATCTTATAATGCTACCGTCGATCTAAGCAAAATAAGATGCATAAAGGATAAACATCACATGCAATCAATATAAGTGATATGATATGGCCATCATCATCTCATGCCTTTGATCTCCATCTCCAAAGCACCGTCATGATCACCATCGTCACCGGCGCGACACCTTGATCTCCATCGTAGCATCGTTGTCGTCTCGCCAACTATTGTTTCTACGACTATCGCTACCGCTTAGTGATAAAGTACAAACAATTACAGGGCGATTGCATTGCATACAATAAAGCGACAACCATATGGTTCCTGCCAGTTGCCAATAACTCTATTACAAAACATGATCATCTCATACAATAAAATTTAGCATCATGTCTTGACCATATCACATCACAACATGCCCTATAAAAACAAGTTAGACGTCTTCTACTTTGTAGGTGCAAGTTTTACATGGCTGCTACGGCCTGAGCAAGAACCGTTCTTACCTATGCATCAAAACCACAACGATTTTTCGTCAAGTATGTGTTGTTTTAACCTTGAACAAGGACCAGGCGTAGCCATACTCGATTCAACTAAAGTTGGAGAAACTGACACCCACCAGCCACCTGTGTGCGAAGCACGTCGGTAGAACCGGTCTCGCGTAAGCATACGCGTAATGTCGGTCCGGGCTGCTTCATCCAACAATACCGCCGAATCAAAGTATGACATGCTGGTAAGCAGTATGACTATTATCGCCCACAACTCACTTGTGTTCTACTCGTGCATATAACATCTACGCATAAACATGGCTCGGATGCCACTATTGGGGAACGCGGTAAATTCAAAAAAATTCTACGCACACGCAAGATCATGGTGATGCATAGCAACGAGTGGGAGAGTATTGTCCACGTACCCTCGTAGACCGTAAGCGGAAGCATTATGACAACGCGTTTGATGTAGTCGTATGTCTTCATGATCCGACCGATCCTAGTAGCGAAAGAACTGCACCTCCGCGATCTGCACACATTCGGCTCGGTGATGTCCCACAAACTCACGATCCAGCAGAGTGTCGAGGGAGAGCTTCGTCAGCATGACGACGTGATGATGGTGATGATGAAGCTACCGGCACAGGGCTTCGCCTAAGCACTGCAACGATATGACCGAGGTGGATTATGGTGGAGGGGGCACCGCACACGGCTAAGAGATCAATGATTAACTTGTGTGTCTATGGGGTGCCCCCCTCCTCCGTATATAAAGGAGTGGAGGAGGGGGAGGGCCGACCCTCCTATGGCATGCCCCATGGGGAGTCCTACTCCCCCCCTTCCCTAGTTGGACTAGGAGTGGAAGGAAGGGGGAGAGAGGGGGAAGGAAAGGGGGCCGGCCCCCACCCAATTCGGATTGGGCTTGAGGGGGGCGCTCCCTCTCCTATGCATCCCTCTCTTCTCTCCCACTATGGCTCAATAAGGCCCATATACCTCCCGGGGGGTTCCGGTAACCTCCCGGTACTCCGGTATATGCCCTAACTCACCCGGAACCATTCCGACGTCCAAATATAGTCATCCAATATATCGATCTTTATGTCTCGACCATTTCGAGACTCCTCGTCATGTTCGTGATCATATCCGGGACTCCGAATACCTTCGGTACATCAAAACACATAAACTCATAATACCGATTGTCACGAAAGTTAAGCGTGTGGACCCTACGGCTTCAAGAACTATGTATACATGACCAAGACACGTCTCTGGCCAATAACCAACAGCGGAACCAGGATGCTCATATTGGCTCCCACATATTCTACGAAGATCTTTATCGGTCAAACCGCATAACAACATACGTTGTTCCCTTTGTCATCGGTATGTTACTTGCCCGAGATTCGATAGTCGGTATCTCAATACCTAGTTCAATCTCGTTACCGACAAGTCTCTTTACTCGTTCTGTAATGCATCATCCCGTAACTAACTCATTAGTCACATTGCTTGCAAGGCTTATAGTGATGTGCATTATCGAGAGGGCCCAGAGATACCTCTCCGACAATCGGAGTGACAAAACCTAATCTCGATCTATGCCAACTCAACAAACACCATCGGAGACACCTATAGAGCACCTTTATATTCACCCAGTTACGTTGTGACGTTTGGTAGCACACAAAGTGTTCCTTCGGCATTCGGGAGTTGCATAATCTCATAGTCATAGGAACATGTATAAGTCATGAAGAAAGCAATAGCAACAGACTAAACGATCAAGTGCTAAGCTAACAGAATGGGTCAAGTCAATCAGATCATTCCCTAATGATGTGATCCCGTTTATCAAGTGACAACTAATGTCTATGGCTAGGAAACTTAACCATCTTTGATTAACGAGCTAGTCAAGTAGAGGCATACTAGTGACACTCTATTTGTCTATGTATTCACACATGTACTAAGTTTCCGGTTAATACAATTCTAGCATGGATAATAAACATTTATCATGTTATAAGGAAATATATAAATAACAACTTTATTATTGCCTCTAGGGCATATTTCCTTCAGTCTCCCACTTGCACAAGAGTCAATAATCTAGATTACATTGTAATGATTCTAACACCCATGGGGGTTTGGTGCTGATCATGTTTTGCTCACGAGAGAGGCTTAGTCAACGGGTCTGCAGCATTCAGATCCGTATGTATCTTGCAAATCTCTATGTCCCCTTCTGACACTTGATGACGGATGGAATTGAAGCGTCTCTTGATGTGCTTGGTTCTCTTGTGAAATCTGGATTCCTTTGCCAAGGCAATGGCTCCAGTATTGTCACAAAAGATTTTCATTGGACCCGATGCACTAGGTATGACACCTAGATCGGATATGAACTCCTTCATCCAGACTCCTTCATTTGCTGCTTCTGAAGCAGCTATGTACTCTGCTTCACACGTAGATCCCGACACGACGATTTGCTTAGAACTGCACCAACTTAGAGCTCCACCGTTCAATATAAATACATATCCGGTTTGTGACTTAGAGTCATCCAGGTCAGTGTCAAAGCTTGCGTCGACGTAACCATTTACGACGAGCTCTTTGTCACCTCCATAAACGAGAAATATTTCCTTAGTCCTTTTCAGGTATTTCATGATGTTCTTGATCGCTGTCTAGTGATCCACTTTCGATTACTTTGATACCTCCCTGCTAAACTAATAGCAAGGCACACATCAGGTTTGGTACACAACATTGCATACATGATAGAGCCTATGGCTGAAGCATAGGGAACATCTTTCATTTTCTCTCTATCTTCTGCAGTGGTCGGGCATTGAGTCTGACTCAACTTCACACCTTGTAACACAAGCAAGAACCCTTTCTTTGCTTGATCCATTTTGAACTTCTTCAAAACTTTATCAAGGTATGTGCTTTGTGAAAGTCCAATTAAGCGTCTTGATCTATCTCTATATATCTTAATGCCCAATATATAAGCAGCTTCACCGAGGTCTTTCATTAAAAAACTCTTGTTCAAGTATCCTTTTATGTTGTCCAGAAATTCTATATCACTTCCAATCAATAATATGTCATCCACATATAGTACTAGAAATGCTACAGAGCTCCCACTCACTTTCTTGTAAATACAGGCTTCTCCAAAAGTCCGTATAAAACCATATGCTTTGATCACACTATCAAAACGTTTATTCCAACTCCGAGAGGCTTGCACCAGTCCATAAATGGATCGCTGGAGCTTGCACACTTTGTTAGCATCCTTTGGATTGATAAAACCTTCGGGTTGCATCATATACAACTCTTCTTCCAGAAATCCATTCAGGAATGCAATCTTTACATCCATTTGCCAAATTTCATAATCATAAAATGGAGCAATTGCTAACATGATTCGGATAGACTTAAGCATCGCTACGGGTGAGAAGGTCTCATCGTAGTCAACTCCTTGAACTTGTCGAAAACCTTTCGCAACAAGTCGAGCTTTGTAGACAGTAACATTACCATCAGCGCCAGTCTTCTTCTTGAAGATCCATTTATTCTCGATGGTTTGCCGATCATCGGGCAAGTCAACCAAAGTCCACACTTTGTTATCATACATGGATCCCATCTCGGATTTCATGGCCTCAAGCCATTTCGTGGAATCTGGGCTCATCATCGCTTCCTCATAGTTTGTAGGTTCATCATGGTCGAGTAACATGACCTCCAGAACAGGATTACCGTACCACTCTGGTGCGGATCTTACTCTGGTTGACCTACGAGGTTCGGTAGTAACTTGATCTGAAGTTTCATGATTATTATCATCAGCTTCCTCACTAATTGGAGTAGGGATCACATGAACTGATTTCTGTGCTGAACTACTTTTCAATAAGGGAGCAGGTACAGTTACCTCATCAAATTCTACTTTCCTCCCGCTCACTTCTTTCGAGAGAAACTCCTTCTCTAGAAAGGATCCATTCTTAGCAACGAATGTCTTGCCTTCGGATTTCTGATAGAAGGTGTACTCAACAGTTTCCTTTGGGTATCCTATGAAGACACATTTCTCCGATTTGGGTTCAAGCTTATCAGGTTGAAGCTTTTTCACATAAGCATCGCAGCCCCAAACTTTCAAAAACGAGAACTTTGGTTTCTTGCCAAACCACAATTCATAAGGTGTCGTATCAACGGATTTAGATGGTGCCCTATTTAACGTGAATGCAGCCGTCTCTAAAGCATAATCCCAAAACGATAGCGGTAAATCAGTAAGAGACATCATAGATCGCACCATATCTAATACAGTGCGGTTACAACGTTTGGACACACCATTACGCTGTGGTGTTCTGGGTGGCGTGAGTTGTGAAACTATTCCGCATTGTTTCAAATGAAGACCAAACTCGTACCTCAAATATTCTCCTCCACGATCAGATCGTAGAAACTTTATTTTCTTGTTACGATGATTTTTCACTTCACTCTGAAATTCTTTGAACTTTTCAAATGTTTCAGACTTATGTTTCATCAAGTAGATATACCCATATCTGCTCAAATCATCTGTGAAGGTGAGAAAATAACGATACCCGCCGCGTGCCTCAATATTCAACGGACCACATACATCAGTATGTATGATTTCCAACAAATCTGTTGCTTGCTCCATTGTTCCAGAGAACGGAGTTTTAGTCATCTTGCCCATGAGGCATGGTTCGCAAGTACCATGTGATTCATAATCAAGTGATTCCAAAAGTCCATCAGAATGGAGTTTCTTCATGCGCTTTACACCAATATGACCCAAACGGCAGTGCCACAAATAAGTTGCACTATCATTATCAACTCTGCATCTTTTGGCTTCAATATTATGAATATGTGTGTCACTACTATCGAGATCAATAAAAATAGACCACTCTTCAAGGGTGCATGACCATAAAAGATACTACTCATATAAATAGAACAACCATTATTCTCAGATTTAAATGAATAACCGTCTCGCATCAAACAAGATCCAGATATAATGTTCATGCTCAATGCTGGCACCAAATAACAATTATTCAGGTCTAAAACTAATCCCGAAGGTAGATATAGAGGTAGCGTGCCGACCGCGATCACATCGACTTTGGAACCATTTCCCACGCGCATCATCACCTCGTCCTTAGTTAATCTTCGCTTAATTTGTAGTCCCTATTCGAGTTGCAAATATTAGCAACAGAACCAGTATCAAATACCCAGGTGCTACTGCGAGCATTAGTAAGGTACACATCAATAACATGTATATCACATATACCTTTTTTCACCTTGCCATCCTTCTTATCCGCCAAATTCTTGGGGCAGTTCCACTTCAAGTGACCAGTCCCTTTGCAGTAGAAGCAGTCAGTCTCAGGCTTAGGTCCAGACTTGGGCTTCTTGAAGTTCCCTTTCTTCCCTTTACCCTTTTTCTTGAAGCTGGTGGTCTTGTTGACCATCAACACTTGATGCTCCTTCTTGATTTCTACCTCCACAGCCTTTAGCATTGCGAAGAGCTCGGGAATTGTCTTGTTCATCCCTTGCATATTATAGTTCATCACGAAGCTCTTATAGCTTGGTGGCAGTGATTGAAGAATTCTGTCAATGACACTATCATCAGGAAGATTAACTCCTAGCTGAATCAAGTGGTTGTTATACCCAGACATTTTTAGTATATGTTCACTGACAGAACTATTCTCCTCCATCTTGCAGCTATAGAACTTATTGGAGACTTCATATCTCTCAATCTGGGAATTTGCTTGAAATATTAACTTCAACTCCTGGAACATCTCATATGCTCCACGACGTTCAAAACGTCGTTGAAGTCCCAGTTCTAAGCCGTAAAGCATGGCACACTAAACTATCGAGTAGTCATCAGCTTTGCTCTGCCAGACGTTCACAACGTCCGGTGTTGCTCCTGCAGCGGGTTTTGCACCTAGCAGTGCTTCCAGGATGTAATTCTTCTGTGCAGCAATGAGGATAATCCTCAAGTTACGGACTCAGTCCGTGTAATTGCTACCATCATCTTTCAACTTAGCTTTTTCAAGGAACGCATTAAAATTCAAAGGAACAGTAGCACGGGCCATTGATCTACAACAACAAAGACATATAAAATACTATCAGGTACTAAGTTCATGATAAATTAAAGTTTAATTAATCATATTACTTAAGAAATCCCACTTAGATAGAAATCCCTCTAATCATCTAAGTGATCACGTGATCCAAATCTACTAAACCATGTCCAGTCATCATGTGAGATGGAGTAGTTTTCAATGGTGAACATCACTATGTTGATCATATCTACTATATGATTCACGTTCGACCTTTCGGTCTCAGTGTTCCGAGGCCACATCTGCATATGCTAGGCTCGTCAAGTTTAACTCGAGTATTCTGCGTGTGCAAAACTGGCTTGCACCCATTGTATGTGAACATAGAGTTTATCACACCCGATCATCACGTGGTGTCTCGGCACGACGAACTTTCGCAACGATGCATACTCAGGGAGAACACTTGTACCTTGAAATTTAGTGATAGATCATCTTATAATGCTACCGTTGATCTAAGCAAAATAAGATGCATAAAGGATAAACATCACATGCAATCAATATAAGTGATATGATATGGCCATCATTATCTTGTGCCTTTGATCTCCATCTCCAAAGCACCGTCATGATCACCATCGTCACCGGCGCGACACCTTGATCTCCATCGTAGCATCATTGTCGTCTTGCCAACTATTGTTTCTACGACTATCGCTACCACTTAGTGATAAAGTAAAAACAATTACAGGGTGATTGCATTGCATAAAATAAAGCGACAACTATATGGCTCCTGCCAGTTGCCGATAACTCTGTTACAAAAGATGATCATCTCATACAATAAAATTTAGCATCATGTCTTAACCATATCACATCACAACATGCCCTGTAAAAACAAGTTAGACGTCCTCTAGTTTGTAGTTGCAAGTTTTACGTGGCTGCTACGAGCTGAGCAAGAACCGTTCTTACCTACGCATCAAAACCACAATGATTTTTCGTCAAGTATGTGTTGTTTTAACCTTAAACAAGGACCGGGCGTAGCCACACTCGATTCAACTAAAGTTGGAGAAACTGACACCCGCCAGCCACCTGTGTGCGAAGCACGTCGGTAGAACCAGTCCCACGTAAGTGTACGCATAATGTCGGTTCTGGCTGCTTCATCCAACAATACCGCCGAATCAAAGTATGACATGCTCGTAAGTAGTATGACTATTATCGCCCACAACTCACTTGTGTTCTACTCGTGCATATAACATCTACGCATAAACCTGGCTCGGATGCCACTGCTGGGGAACGCGGTAAATTCAAAAATTTCCTATGCACACGCAAGATCATGGTGATGCATAGCAACGAGCGGGAGCGTGTTGTCCACATACCCTCGTAGACCGTAAGCGGAAGCGTTATGACAACGCGGTTGATGTAGTCGTATGTCTTCACGATCCGACTGATCCTAGTACCGAAAGAACGGCACCTCCGCGATATGCACACATTCGGCTCGATGACGTCCCACAAACTCACGATCCAGCAGAGTGTCGAGGGAGAGCTTTATCAGCACAATGACGTGATGACGGTGATGATGAAGCTACCGGCACAGGGCTTCGCCTAAGCACTGCAACGATATGACCGAGGTGGATTGTGGTGGAGGAGGGCACCGCACACGGCTAAGAGATCAATGATTAACTTGTGTGTCTATGGGGTGCCCCCCTCCTCCGTATATAAAGGAGTGGAGGAGGGGGAGGGCCGGCCCTCCTATGGCGCTCCCCATGGGGAGTCCTACTCCCACCGGGATTAGGATTCCCCCCCTTCCCTAGTTGGACTAGGAGTCGAAGGAAGGGGGAGAGAGGGGGAAGGAAAGGGTGGTCGGCCCCCACCCAATTCGGATTGGGCTTGTGGAGGGCGCGCCCCCTCCTATGCCTCCCTCTCTTCTCTCCCACTATGGACCAATAAGGCCCATATACCTCCCGGGGGGTTCCGGTAACCTCCCGGTACTCCGGTATATGCCCGAACTCACCCGGAACCATTCCGACGTCCAAATATAGTCGTCCAATATATCGATCTTTATGTCTCGACCATTTCGAGACTCCTCGTCATGTCCGTGATCATATCCGGGACTCCGAACTACCTTCGGTACATCAAAACACATAAATTCATAATATCGATCGTCAGGAACGTTAAGCGTGCGGACCCTACGGGTTCGAGAACTATGTAGACATGACCGAGACACGTCTCCGGCCAATAACCAATAGTGGAACCTGGATGCTCATATTGGCTCCCACATATTCTAGGAAGATATTTATCGGTCAAACCGCATAACAACATACGGTGTTCCCTTTGTCATCGGTATGTTACTTGCCCGAGATTCGATCGTCGGTATCTCAATACCTAGTTCAATCTCGTTACCGACAAGTCTCTTTACTCATTCTGTAATGCATCATCCCATAACTAACTCATTAATCACATTGCTTGCAAGGCTTATAGTGATGTGCATTACCGAGAGGGCCCAGAGATACCTCTCTGACAATCGGAGTGACAAATCCTAATATCGATCTATGACAACTCAAAAAACACCATCGGAGACACCTGTAGAGCACCTTTATAATCACCCAGTTACGTTGTGACGTTTGGTAGCACACAAAGTGTTCCTCCGGTATTCGGGAGTTGCATAATCTCATAGTCATAGGAACATGTATAAGTCATGAAGAAAGCAATAGCAACATACTAAACGATCAAGTGCTAAGCTAACAAAATGGGTCAAGTCAATCACATCATTCCCTAATGATGTGATCCCGTTTATCAGATGACAACTCATGTCTATGGCTAGGAAACTTAACCATCTTTGATTAACGAGCTAGTCAAGTAGAGGCATACTAGTGACACTCTATTTGTCTATGTATTCACACATGTACTAAGTTTTCGGTTAATACAATTCTAGCATGAATAATAAACATTTATCATGATATAAGGAAATATATAAATAACAACTTTATTATTGCCTCTAGGGAATATTTCCTTCAGTCTCCCACTTGCACAAGAGTCAATAATATAGATTACATTCTAATGATTCTAACAGCCATGGAGTCTTGGTGTTGATCATGTTTTGCTCGTGAGAGAGGCTTAGTCAACAGGTCTGCAACATTCAGATCCGTATGTATCTTGCAAATCTCTATGCCCCCTTCCAACACATGATGACGGATGGAATTGAAGTGTCTATTGATGTGCTTGGTTCTCTTGTGAAATCTGGATTCCTTCGCCAATGCAATGGCTCCAGTATTGTCACAAAAGATTTTCATTGGACCCGATGCACTAGGTATGACATCGAGATCGGATATGAACTCCTTCATCCAGACTCCTTCATTTGCTGCTTCCGAAGCAGCTATGTACTCCGCTTCACACGTAGATCCCGCCACGACGCTTTGCTTAGAACTGCACCAACTTACAGCTCAACCGTTCAATATAAATACATATCCGGTTTGTGATTTAGAGTCATCCGGATCAGTGTCAAAGCTTGCGTCAACGTAACTATTTACGATGAGCTCTTTGTCACCTCCATAAACAAGAAACATATCCTTACTCCTTTTCAGGTATTTCAGGATGTTCTTGACCGCTGTCTAGTGATCCACTCCTGGATTACTTTGGTACCTCCCTGCTAAACAAATAGCAAGGCACACATCAGGCCTGGTACACAGCATTGCATACATGATAGAGCCTATGGCTGAAGCATATGGAACATCTTTCATTTTCTCTCTATCTTCTACAGTGGTCGGGCATTGAGTCTGACTCAACTTCACACCTTGTAACACAATCAAGAACCCTTTCTTTGCTTGATCCATTTTGAACTTCTTCAAAACTTTATTAAGGCATGTGCTTCATGAAAGTCCAACTAAGTGTCTTGATCTATCTCTATATATCTTAATGCCCAATATATAAGCAGCTTCACCGAGGTCTTTCATTAAAAAACTCTTGTTCAAGTATCCTTTTATGCTATCCAGGAATTCTATATCATTTCCAATCAATAATATGTCATCCACATATAATATTATAAATGCTACAGAGCTCCCACTCACTTTCTTGTAAATACAGGCTTCTCCAAAAGTCTGTATAAAACCATATGCTTTGATCACACTATCAAAACGTTTATTCCTACTCCGAGAGGCTTGCACCAGTCTATAAATGGATCGCTGGAGCTTGCAAACTTTGTTAGCATCCTTTGGATTGATAAAACCTTCGGGTTGCATCATATACAACTCTTCTTCCAGAAATCCATTCAGGAATGCAGTCTTTACATCCATTTGCCAAATTTCATAATCATAAAATGCAGCAATTGCTAACATGATTCAGACAGACTTAAGCATCTCTACGGGTGAGAAGGTCTCATCGTAGTCAACTCCTTGAACTTGTCAAAAACCTTTCGCAACAAGTCGAGCTTTGTAGACAGTAACATTACCATCAGCGTCAATCTTCTTCTTGAATATCCATTTATTCTCGATGGCTTGCCGATCATCGGGCAAGTCAACCAAACTCCACACTTTGTTCTCATACATGGATCCCATCTCAGATTTCATGGCCTCAAGCCCTTTCGCGGAATCTGGGCTCATCATCGCTTCCTCATAGTTCGTAGGTTCGTCATGGTCAAACCGCATAACAACATACATTGTTCCCTTTGTCATCGGTATGTTACTTGTCCGAGATCCGATCGTCGGTATCTCAATACCTAGTTCAATCTCATTGCCGGCAAGTCTCTCTACTCGTTCCGTAATGCATCATCCCGTAAGTAACTCATTAGTCACATTGCTTGCAAGGCTTATAGTGATGTGCATTACCGAGAGGGCCCAGAGATACCTCTCCGACAATAGGAGTGACAAATCCTAATCTCGATCTATGCCAACTCAACAAACACCATCGGAGACACCTGTAGAGCACCTGTATAATCATCCAGTTACGTTGTGATGTTTGGTAGCACACAAAGTGTTCCTCCGGTATTCGGGAGTTGCATAATCTCATAGTCATAGAAACATGTATAAGTCATGAAGAAAGCAATAGCAACATACTAAACGATCGAGTGCTAAGATAACGGAATGGGTAAAGTCAATCACATCATTCCCTAATGATGTGGTCCTGTTTATCAAATGACAACTCATGTCTATGGCTAGGAAAATTAACCATCTTTGATTAACGAGCTAGTCAAGTAGAGGCATACTAGTGACACTCTATTTGTCTATGTATTCACACATGTACTAAGTTTTTGGTTAATACATTCTAGCATGACTAATAAACATTTATCATGATATAAGGAAATATATAAATAACAACTTTATTATTACCTCTAGGGCATATTTCCTTCACCTAGGTCACAGTCTGCAGCATACAGGGGGAGGAATCACGACACAAGGCAGAATGTGCTTGCTGTTGTTGACTTTGATCTGAAGTTCACATATGCCCTAGAGGCAATAACAAAGTTGTTATTTATATTTACTTATATCATGATAACTATTTATTATTCATGCAAGAATTGTATTAACTGGAAACTTAGTACATGTGTGAATACATAGACAAAACAGAGTGTCCCTAGTATGCCTCTACATGACTAGCTCGTTAATCAAAGATGGTTATGTCTCCTGACCATAGACATGTGTTGTCATTTGATGAATGGGATCACATCATTAGAGAATGATGTGATGGACAAGACCCATCCATTAGCTTAGCATTATGATCGTTACATTTTATTGCTACTGCTTTCTTCATGACTTATACATGCTCCTCTGACTATGAAATTATGCAACTCCCGAATACCATAGGAACACCTTGTGTGCTATCAAACGTCACAACATAACTGGGTGATTATAAAGATGCTCTACAGGTGTCTCTGAAGGTGTTTGTTGGGTTGTCATAGATCGAGATTAGGATTTGTCACTCCGTGTATCGGAGAGGTATCTCTGGGCCCTCTTAGTAATGCTCATCACTATAAGCCTTGCTAGCAATGTGACTAATGAGTTAGTTGCGGGATGAAGAATTACGGAACGAGTAAAGAGACTTGCCGGTGACGAGACTGAACTAGGTATGATGATACCAACGATCGAATCTTGGGCAAGTAACATACCGATGACAAAGGGAACAACGTATGTTGTTGTGCGGTTTGACCGATAAAGATCTTCGTAGAATATGTAGGAGCCAATATGAGAATCCGGGTTCCACTATTGGTTATTGATCGGAGATGTGCCTTGATCATGTCTACATAGTTCTCGAACCCGTAGGGTCCGCGCGCTTAACGTTCGATGACGATTTGTATTATGAGTTATGTGTTTTTGATGACCGAAGTTTGTTCAGAGTCCCGGATGAGATCACGGACATGAAGAGGAGTCTCAGAATGGCCGATACATAAAGAATGATATATTGGACGATGTTATTCGTGTTGGGGAACGTAGCAGAAATTCAAAATTTTCTTACACGTCACCAAGATCTATCTATGGAGAAACCAGCTACGAGTAGAAGGAGAGTGCATCTACATACCCTTGTAGATCGCTAAGCGGAAGCGTTCAAGTGAACGGGGTTGACGGAGTCGTACTCGCCGTGATTCAAATCACCGATGATCTAGTGCCGAACGGACAGCACCTCCGCGTTCAACACACGTACAGCTCGACGATGTCTCCCACGCCTTGATCCAGCAAGGAGAGAGGGAGAGGTTGAGGAAGACTCCATCCAGCAGCAGCACAACGGCGTGGTGGTGATGGAGGAGCGTGGCAATCCTGCAGGGCTTCGCCAAGCACCTACGGGAGAGGAGGAGGTGTCACGGGAGGGAGGGAGGCGCCAAGGGCTCAGGTATGGATGCCCTCCCTCCCCTCCACTATATATAGGGGCAGGGGAGAGGGGGGAGGCGCAGCCTTGCCCCTTCCTCCAAGGAAGGGGTGCGGCTAAGAGGGGGGGAGGAGTCCATCCTCCCCAAGGCACCTCGGAGGTGCCTTCCCCCTTTAGGACTCTCCCCTTTTTCCTATATCTTGGCGCATGGGCCTCTAGGAGCTGGTGCCCTTGGCCCATGTAGGCCAAGGCGCACCCCCTACAGCCCATGTGGCCCCCCGGGGTAGGTGGCCCCACCCGGTGGGCCCCCGGGACCCTTCCGGTGGTCCCGGTACAATACCGATGACCCCGAAACTTGTCCCGATGGCCGAAACAGGACTTCCTATATATAAATCTTTACCTCCGGACCATTCCGGAACTCCTCGTGACGTCCGGGATCTCATCCGGGACTCCGAACAACATTCGGTAACCACATACAAGCTTCCTTTATAACCCTAGCGTCATCGAACCTTAAGTGTGTAGACCCTACGGGTTCGGGAGACATGCAGACATGACCGAGACGTTCTCCGGTCAATAACCAACAGCGGGATCTGGATACCCATGTTGGCTCCCACATGTTCCACGATGATCTCATCGGATGAACCACGATGTCAAGGACTCAATCGATCCCGTATACAATTCCCTTTGTCTACCGGTATTTTACTTGCCCGAGATTCGATCGTCGGTATACCGATACCTTGTTCAATCTCGTTACCGGCAAGTCTCTTTACTCATTCCGTAACACATCATCCCGTGATCAACCCCTTGGTCACATTGTGCACATTATGATGATGTCCTACCGAGTGGGCCCAGAGATACCTCTCCGTTTACACGGAGTGACAAATCCCAGTCTCGATCCGCATAAAACAATAGATACTTTCAGAGATACCTGTAGTGCACCTTTATAGTCACCCAGTTATGTTGTGACGTTTGATACACCCAAAGCACTCCTACGGTATCCAGGAGTTACACGCTCTCATGGTCAAAGGAAGAGATACTTGACGTTGGCAAAGCTCTAGCAAACGAACTACACGATCTTTGTGCTAGGCTTAGGATTGGGTCTTGTCCATCACATCATTCTCCTAATGATGTGATCCCGTTATCAACGACATCCAATGTCCATAGCCAGGAAACCATGACTATCTGTTGATCACAACGAGCTAGTCAACTAGAGGCTCACTAGGGACATATTGTGGTCTATGTATTCACACGTGTATTACGATTTCCGGATAATACAGTTATAGCATGAATAAAAGATAATTATCATGAACAAGGAAATATAATAATAATACTTTTATTATTGCCTCTAGGGCATATTTCCAACAGTCTCCCACTTGCACTAGAGTCAATAATCTAGTTCACATCGCCATGTGATTAACACTCACAGGTCACATCGCCATGTGACTAATACCCAAGAGTTTACTAGAGTCAGTAGTCTAGTTCACATCACTATGTGATTAACACTCAATGAGTTTTATGTTTGATCATGTTGCTTGTGAGAGAGGTTTTAGTCAACGGGTCTGAACCTTTCAGATCCGTGTGTGCTTTACAAATCTCTATGTCATCTCCTAGATGTAGCTCCCACGTTCTATTTGGAGCTATTCCAAATAACTGTTCTACTTGGAGCTATTCTAAATTGTTGCTCCATTATACGTATCCGGTATCTCTACTCAGAGCTATCCGGATAGGTGTTAAGCTTGCATCGACGTAACCCTTTACGACGAACTCTTTTACCACCTCCATAATCGAGAAAATTCCTTAGTCCACTAGTTACTAAGGATAACTTTGACCGCTGTCCTGTGATCCATTCATGGATCACTCTTGTACCCCTTGACTGACTCATGGCAAGGCACACTTCAGGTGCGGTACACAGCATAGCATACTGAAGAGCCTACGTCTTAAGCATAGGGGACGACCTTCGTCCTTTCTCTCTATTCTGCCGTGGTCGAGCTTTAAGTCTTAACTTCGTACCTTACAACTCAGACAAGAACTTCTTCTTTGACTGATCTATCTTGAACACCTTCAAGATCATGTCAAGGTATGTGCTCATTTGAAAGTATTATTAAGCATTTTGATCTATCCTTATAGATCTTGATGCTCAATGTTCAAGTAGCTTAATCCAGGTTTTCTATTGAAAAACACCTTTCAAATAACCTTATATGCTTTCCAGAAATTCTACGTCATTTCTGATCAACAATATGTCAACAACATATACTCATCAGAAATTCTATAGTGCTCCCACTCACTTCTTTGGAAATACAAGTTTCTCATAAACTTTGTACAAACCCAAAATCTTTGATCATCATCAAAGCATACATTCCAACTCCGAGATGCTCACTCCAGTCCTTAGAAGGATCGCTGGAGCTAGCATACCTTTTAGCATCCTTAGGATCGACAAAAACTTTCTGATTGTATTACATACAACCTTTCCTTACGAAAACTGGTAAGGAAACTCGTTTTGATATCCATCTGCCAGATTTCATAAATGCAGCTAATGCTAACATGAATCCGACGGACTTAAGCATCGCTACAGATGAGAAAATCTCATCGTAGTCAACTCCTTGAACTTGTGAAAAACTCTTCGCCACAAGTCGAGCTTCATAGACGGTGACATTACCGTCCACGTCCGTCTTCTTCTTAAAGATCCATTTATCTCAATGGCTTGCCGATCATCGGGCAAGTCCACCAAAGTCCATGCTTTGTTCTGATACATGGATCCTATCTCGGATTCTATGGCTTCTAACCATTTGTCGGAATTTGGGCCCACCATCGCTTCTCCATAGCTCGTAGGCTCATTGTTGTCTAGCAACATGACTTCCAAGACAGAATTACGTACCACTCTGAAGTAGTACGCATCCTTGTCATCCTACGAGGTTTGGTAGTGACTTGATCCGAAGTTTCATGATCACTATCATAAGCTTCCACTTCAATTGGTGTAGGTGCCACAGGAACAACTCCCTATGCCCTGTCACACACTAGTTGAAGGGACGGTTCAATAACCTCATCAAGTCTCCACCATCCTCCCACTCAACTCTTTCGAGAGAAACCTTTCCTCGAGAAAGGACCCGATTCTAGAAACAATTCATATTGCTTTCGGATCTGAATTAGGAGGTATACCCAACTGTTTTGGGTGTCCTATGAAGATGTATTTTATCCGCTTTGGGTTCGAGCTTAATCCTGAAACTTTTTCACATAAGCGTCGTAGCCCCAAACCTTTAAGAAACGACAACTTAGGTTTCTCTAAACCATAATTCATACGGTGTCATCTCAACGGAATTACGTGGTGCCCTATTTAAAGTGAATGTGGTTGTCTCTAATGCCTAACCCATGAACGATAGTGGTAATTCGATAAGAGACATCATGGTACGCACCATATCCAATAGGGTGCAACTATGATGTTCGGACACACCATCACACTATGGTGTTCCAGGCGGTATTAATTATGAAACAATTTCCACAATGTCTTAATTGTGTGCCAAAACTCGTAACTCAGATATTCATCTCTATGATCGTATCATAGACATTTTATCCTCTTGTCACAATGATCTTCTACTTCACACTGAAATTACTCGAACCATTCAATAATTCAGAGTTGTGTTTCATCAAGTAAATATTCTCAACATCTACTCGAATCATCTGTGAAGTAAGAACATAACGATATTCACTGCATGCCTCAGCATTTATTGGACTGCACACATCAAAATGTGTTACTTCCAACAAGTTGCTATCTTGTTCCATCTTATTGAAACCGAGGCTTTTTAGTCATCTTGCCTATGTGGTATGATTTGCATATCTCAAGTGATTCAAAATCAAGTGAGTCCGAACGGTCCATTTGCATGGAGTTTCTTCATGCATATACACCAATAGACATGGTTCGCATGTCTCAAACTTTTCAAAAACGAGTGAGTCCAAAGATCCATCAACATGGAGCTTCTTCATGCGTTTTATACCATTATGACTTACATGGCAGTGCCACAAGTAAGTGGTACTATCATTACTATCTTATATCTTTTGGCATGAAAATGTGTGTCACTACGACCGAGATTCAATAAACCATTCCTTTAGGTGCAAGACCATTGAAGGTATTATTCAAAAAATAGAGTAACCATTATTCTCCTTAAATGAATAACCGTATTGCGATAGACATAATCCAATCATGTCTATGCTCAACGCAAACACCAATCTCGGTGGTAGAGGGAGCGTGCGATGCTTGATCATATCAACCTTGGAAACACTTCCAACATATATCGTCAGCTCACCTTTAGCTAGTCTCCGTTTATGCCGTAGCTTTTATTTCGAGTTACTAACACTTAGCAACCGAACCGGTATCTTATACCCTGGTGCTACTAGGAGTACTAGTAAAGTACACATTAACATAATGTATATCCAATATACTTCTATCGACCTTGCCAGCCTTCTCATCTACCAAGTATCTAGGGTAATTCTGCTCTAGTGACTGTTCCCCTTATTACAGAAGCACTTAGTCTCGGGTTTGGGTTCAACCTTGGGTTTCTTCACTGGAGCAGCAGCTGATTTGCCATTTCATGAAGTATCCCTTCTTGCCCTTGCCCTTCTTGAAACTAGTGGTTTCACCAACCATCAACAATTGATGCTCCTTCTTGATTTCTACTTTCGCGGTGTCAAACATCGTGAATACCTCAAGGATCATCTTATTTATCCCTGATATGTTATAGTTCATCACGAAGCTCTAGCAGCTCGGTGGCAATGACTTTGGAGAAACATCACTATCTCATTTGGAAGATCAACTCCCACTCAATTCAAGTGATTGTTGCACTCAGACAATCTGAGCACAAGCTCAACGATTGAGATTTTCTCCCTTAGTTTGCAGGCTAAGAGAATCGTCGGAGGTCTTATACCTCTTGACGTGAGCACGAGCCTGAAATCCCAATTTCAGCCCTCGAAACATCTCATATGTTCCGCGATGTTTCGAAAACGTCTTTGGTGCCTCTACTTAAACCATGTAACTGAACTATCACGTAGTTATCAAAACGTGTATGTTCGATGTTCGAAACATCCACAAACGACGTTTGGGGTTCAGCACACTGAGCAGTGCATTAAGGACATAAGCTTTCTACTGTTCACATAATCGCTACTATCAACTTTCAACTATATTTTCTCTAGGAACATATCTAAAACAGTAGAACTAAAGCGCGAGCTACGACATAATTTGCAAAAGGTCTTTTGACTATGTTCAGGATAATTAAGTTCATCTTATGAACTCCCACTCAGATAGACATCCCTCTGGTCATCTAAGTGATTACATGATCCGAGTCAACTAGGCCGTGTCCGATCATCACGTGAGACGGACTAGTCATCATCGGTGAACATCTTCATGTTGATCGTATCTACTATACGACTCATGCTCGACCTTTCGGTCTCCGTGTTCCGAGGCCATGTCTGTACATGCTAGGCTCGTCAAGTTAACCCTAAGTGTTTTCGCTGTGTAAAACTGTCTTACACCCGTTGTATGTAAACGTAAGAATCCATCACACCCGATCATCACGTGGTGCTTAGAAGCGACGAACTGTAGCAACGATGCACAGTTAGGGGGGAACACTTCTTGAAATTTTGTAAGGGATCATCTTATTTACTATCGTCGTCCTAAGTAAACAAGATGCATAATCATAATAAACATCACATGCAATTATATAGAGTAGTGACATGATATGGCCAATATCATATAGCTCCTTTGATCTTCATCTTCGGGGCTCCATGATCATCTTGTCACCGGCATGACACCATGATCTCCATCATCGTGTCTTCATGAAGTTGTCACGCCAACGACTACTTCTACTTCTATGGCTAACGCGTTTAGCAATAAAGTAAAGTAAGTTACATGGCGTTCTTCAATGACACGCAGGTCATACAAAAAATAAAGACAACTCCTATGGCTCCTGCCGGTTGTCATACTCATCGACATGCAAGTCCTGAATCCTATTACAAGAACATGATCAATCTCATACATCACATATCATTCATCACATTCTTCTTGGCCATATCACATCACATAGCATACCCTGCAAAAACAAGTTAGACGTCCTCTAATTGTTGTTGCATGTTTTACGTGGCTGCTATGGGTTTCTAGCAAGAACGTTTCTTACTTACGCAAGACCACAACGTGATATGCCAATTGCTATTTACCCTTCATAAGGACCCTTTTCATCGAATCCGTTCCGACTAAAGTGGGAGAGACTGGCACCCGCTAGCCACCTTATGCACCAAGTGCATGTCAATCGGTGGAACCTGTCTCACGTAAGAGTACGTGTAAGGTCGGTCCGGGCCGCTTCATCCCACAATACCGTCGAAACAAGATTGGACTAGTAACGGTAAGCATATTGAACAACATCAACGCCCACAACTACTTTGTGTTCTACTCGTGCAAAGAATCTACGCAATACACCTAGCTCTGATACCACTGTTGGGGAACGTAGCAGAAATTCAAAATTTTCTTACACGTCACCAAGATCTATCTATGGAGAAATCAGCTACGAGTAGAAGGAGAGTGCATCTACATACCCTTGTAGACCGCTAAGCGGAAGCATTCAAGTGAACGGGGTTGATGGAGTCGTACTCGCCGTGATTCAAATCACCGATGATCTAGTGCCGAACGGACAGCACCTCCGCGTTCAACACACGTACAGCTCGACGATGTCTCCCACGCCTTGATCCAGCAAGGAGAGAGGGAGAGGTTGAGGAAGACTCCATCCAGCAGCAGCACAACGGCGTGGTGGTGATGGAGGAGCGTGGCAATCCTGCAGGGCTTCGCCAAGCACCTACGGGAGAGGAGGAGGTGTCACGGGAGGGAGGGAGGCGCCAAGGGCTCAGGTATGGATGCCCTCCCTCCCCTCCACTATATATAGGGGCAGGGGAGAGGGGGGAGGCGCAGCCTTGCCCCTTCCTCCAAGGAAGGGGTGCGGCTAAGAGGGGGGGAGGAGTCCATCCTCCCCAAGGCACCTCGGAGGTGCCTTCCCCCTTTAGGACTCTCCCCTTTTTCCTATATCTTGGCGCATGGGCCTCTAGGGGCTGGTTCCCTTGGCCCATGTAGGCCAAGGCGCACCCCCTACAGCCCATGTGGCCCCCCCGGGGCAGGTGGCCCCACCCGGTGGGCCCCCGGGACCCTTCCGGTGGTCCCGGTACAATACCGATGACCCCGAAACTTGTCCCGATGGCCGAAACAGGACTTCCTATATATAAATCTTTACCTCCGGACCATTCCGGAACTCCTCGTGACGTCCGGGATCTCATCCGGGACTCCGAACAACATTCGGTAACCACATACAAGCTTCCTTTATAACCCTAGCGTCATCGAACCTTAAGTGTGTAGACCCTACGGGTTCGGGAGACATGCAGACATGACCGAGACGTTCTCCGGTCAATAACCAACAGCGGGATCTGGATACCCATGTTGGCTCCCACATGTTCCACGATGATCTCATCGGATGAACCACGATGTCAAGGACTCAATCGATCCCGTATACAATTCCCTTTGTCTAGCGGTATTTTACTTGCCCGAGATTCGATCGTCGGTATACCGATACCTTGTTCAATCTCGTTACCGGCAAGTCTCTTTACTCGTTCCGTAACACATCATCCCGTGATCAACCCCTTGGTCACATTGTGCACATTATGATGATGTCCTACCGAGTGGGCCCAGAGATACCTCTCCGTTTACACGGAGTGACAAATCCCAGTCTCGATCTGCATAAAACAATAGATACTTTTGGAGATACCTGTAGTGCACCTTTATAGTCACCCAGTTACGTTGTGACGTTTGATACACCCAAAGCACTCCTACGGTATCCAGGAGTTACACGCTCTCATGGTCAAAGGAAGAGATACTTGACATTGGCAAAGCTCTAGCAAACGAACTACACGATCTTTGTGCTATGCTTAGGATTGGGTCTTGTCCATCACATCATTCTCCTAATGATGTGATCCCGTTATCAACGACATCCAATGTCCATAGCCAGGAAACCATGACTATCTGTTGATCACAACGAGCTAGTCAACTAGAGGCTCACTAGGGACATATTGTGGTCTATGTATTCACACGTGTATTACGATTTCCGGATAATACAGTTATAGCATGAATAAAAGACTATTATCATGAACAAAGAAATATAATAATAACACTTTTATTATTGCCTCTAGGGCATATTTCCAACAATTCAGACACCGGAAGAGTTTCGAGAGGTACGAGGCAAAACGGAGTGCCGGAGGGGTTACCGGAACCCCCCGAGGAAGCAATGGGCCATCATGGGCCATAGGGGAGAGAGAGGACATCCCACAAGGGGGTTCCCCCATGGGGAATCCTAATAGGACTAGGGGAGGGGGTGCGGCCCTCCTTTCCCTTTCCCTTCCTTCTTCCCCCTTCCACTAAAGGGAATCCTACTAGGACTTGGAGTCCTAGTAGGACTCCTCTCTCTTGGCGCGCCCTACAGGGGCCGGCCGGCCTCCCCCTCTCCTCCTTTATATACGGGGGCAGGGGGCACCCCAAAGCACATCAATTGTTCTCTTTGCCATGTGTGGTGCCCCCTCCATAGTATACTCCTCCGGTCATAGCGTCGTAGTGCTTAGGCGAAGCCCTGCACGGATCACATCATCATCACCGTCGCCACGACGTCGTGCTGACGGAACTATCCCTAGACCCTCTACTGGATCAAGAGTTCAAGGGACGTCATCGAGCTGAACGTGTGCTGAACACGGAGGTGCCGTACATTCGGTACTTGGATCGGTTGGATCGTGAAGACGTTCGACTACATCAACCGCGTTAACTAACGCTTTCGCTTTTGTTCTACGAGGGTACGCGGACACACTCTCCCCCTCGCATTGTTATGCATCTCCTAGATAGATCTTGAGTGATCATAGGAATGTTTTTGAAATTACATTCTACATTCCCCAACAGTGGCATCCGAGTCAGGTCTATGTGTAGATGATATGCACGAGTAGAACACAAAGAGTTGTGGGCGATAATAGTCATACTGCTTACCACCAACGTCTTACTTTGATTCGGCGGTATTATTGGATGAAGTGTCCTGGACCGACATTACATGACCGCGTTCATGAGACTGGTTCTACCGACGTGCTTTGCACACAGGTGGCTGGCGGGTGTCTGTTTCTCCAACTTTAGTTGAATCGAGTTTGACTATGGTCAGTCCTTGTTGAAGGTTAAAACAGCACACTTGACAAAAAATTGTTGTGGTTTTGATGCATAGCTAAGAACGGTTCTTGCTAGAAGCCCGTAGCAGCCACGTAAAACTTGCAACAACAAAGTAGAGGGCGTCTAACTTGTTTTTGCAGGGCTTGTTGTGATGTGATATGGTCAAGACATTATGTGATATAAATTGTTGTATGAGATAATCATGTTTTGTAACAAAGTTATCGGCAACTGGCAGGAGCCATATGGTTGTTGCTTTATTGTATGAAATGCAATCGCCATGTAATTGCTTTACTTTATCACTAAGCAATAGCGATAGTCATAGTAGCAATAGTTGGCGAGACAACAATGATGCTACGATGGAGATCAAGGTGTCAAGCCAATGACGACGGAGATCATAACGGTGCTTTGGAGATGGTGATGGCCATATCATGTCACATATTTTGATTGCATGTGATGTTTATCTTTTATACATCTTATTTTGCTTAGTACGGCGGTAGCATTATAAGATGGTCCCTTACTAAATTTCAAGGTATAAGTGTTCTCCCTGAGTATGCACCGTTGCTATAGTTCGTCGTGCCGAGACACCATGTGATGATCGAGTGTGATAAGCTCTACGTTCACATACAATGGGTGCAAGCCAGTTTTGCACATGCAGATTACTCGGGTTAAACTTGATGAGCCTAGCATATGCAGATATGGCCTCGGAACACTGAGACCGAAAGGTCGAACGTGAATCATATAGTAGATATGATCAACATAGAGATGTTCACATTGAAAACTACTCCATCTCATGTGATGATCGGACATGGTTGAGTTGATTTGGATCACGTGATCATTTAGATGACTAGAGGGATGTCTATCTAAGGGGGAGTTCTTTAGTAATATGATTAATTGAACTTTAATTTATCATGAACTTAGCCCTGATAGTTTTTTTTGCATATCTATGTTGTTGTAGATCAATGGCCCATGCTACCGTTCCCTTGAATTTTAATGCGTTCCTAGAGAAAGCTAAGTTGAAAGATGATGGTAGCAATTACACAGACTGGGTCCTTAACCTAAGGATTATCCTCATTGCTGCATAGAAGAATTATGTCCTTGAAGCACCACTAGGTGTACCACCTGCGCCAGCAACTGCAAACATTGTGAATGCCTGGCAGTCGCGTGTTGATGACTACTCGATAGTTCAGTGTGTCATGCTTTACGGCTTAGAATCGGGACTTCAAAGACATTTTGAACGTCATGGAGCATATGAGATGTTCCAAGAGTTGAAGTTAATATTTCAAGCAAATGCCCGAGTTGATAGATATGAAGTCTCCAACAAGTTTTATAGCTGCAAGATGGAGGAGAATAGTTTTGTCTGTGAACACATACTCAGAATGTCTGGGTACCATAACCACTTGACTCATCTGGGAGTTAATCTTCCTGATGATAGTGTCATTGATAGAGTTCTTCAAACATTGCCACCAAGCTATAAAGGCTTCGTGATGAACTATAATATGCAAGGGATGGAAAAGACTATTCCCAAGCTCTTCGCGATGCTAAAGGTTGCGGAGGTAGAAATCAAGAAGGAGTATCAAGTGTTGATGGTTAACAAGACCACTAGCTTCAAGAAAAAGGGCAAAGGGAAGAAGGGGAACTTCAAGAAGAATAGCAAGCAAGTTGCTACTCCAGGGAAGAAACCCAAGTCTAGACCTAAGCCTGAAACTGAGTGCTTCTACTGCAAAGGGACTGGTCACTGGAAGCAGAACTGCCCCAAGTATTTGGCTGATAAGAAGGATGGCAAAGTGAAAGGTATATTTGACATACGTGTTATTGATGTGTACCTTACTAATGCCCGTAGTAGCGCCTGGGTATTTGATACTGGTTCTGTTGCGCATATTTGAAACTCGGAATAGGGGATACGGATTAAACGATGATTGGCTGAGGACAAGGTGACGATGCGCGTCGGAAATGGTTCCAAGGTTGATGTGATCATCGTCGCCACACTACCTCTACATTTACCTTCGGGATTAGTTTTAGACCTGAATAATTGTTATTTAGTGCTAGCGTTTAGCATGAACATTATATCTGGATCTTGTTTGATGCGAGACGATTATTCATTTAGATCAGAGAATAATGGTTATTCTATTTATATAAGTAATATCTTTTATGGTGAGGCACCCTTGTTAACCGGTCTATTTTTGTTGAATCTCGATCGTGGTGATACACATGTTCATAATATTGAAGCCAAAAGATGCAAAGTTGATAATGATTGTGCAACTATTTGTGGCACTGCCGTTTAGGTCATATTGGTGTAAAGCACATGAAGGAACTCCATGCTAATGGGCTTTTGGAATCACTTGTTTATGAATCACTTGGTGCTTGCGAACCATGCCTCATGGTCAAGATGACTAAAACTCCGTTCTCCGGAACAACGAAACGAGCTATTGACTTATTGGAAATAATACATACCAATGTATGCGGTCCAATGGGTGTTGAGGCTCGTGGCGGGCATCATTATTTTCTGACCTTCACAGATGATTTGAGCAGATATGGGTATATCTACTTAATGAAACATAAGTCTGAAACATTTGAAAAGTTCAAAGAATTTCAGAGCGAAGTGGAAAATCATTGTAACAAGAAAATAAAGTTTCTACAATCTGATCGTGGAGGCGAATATTTGAGCTACGAGTTTGGTCTTCATTTAAAACAATGTGGAATAGCTTCGCAACTCACGACACGTGGAACACCACAGCGTAATGGTGTGTACGAACGTTGTAACCATACTTTATTGGATATGGTGCGATCTGTGATGTCTCTTACTGATTTACCGCTATCGTTTTGGGATTATGCTTTAGAGACGGCTGCATTCACGTTAAATAGGGCACCATCTAAATCCGTTGAGACGACACCATATGCACTGTGGTTTGGCAAGAAACCTAAGCTGTCGTTTCTTAAAGTTTGGGGCTGTGATGCTTATGTGAAAAAGCTTCAACCTGATAAGCTCGAACCAAAATCGGAGAAATGTGTCTTCATAGGATACCCAAAGGAAACTTTTGGGTACACCTTCTATCAGAAATCCGAAGGCAAGATATTCATTGCTAAAAATGGATCCTTTCTAGAGAAGGAGTTTCTCTAGAAAGAAGTGAGTAGGAGGAAAGTAGAACTTGATGAGGTAATTGTACCTGTTCTCAATTTGGAAAGTAGCTCATTCGAGAAATCTATTCCTGTGATGCCTACACCAACTGGAGAGGAAGCTAATGATAAAGATCATGAAACTACAGACCAAGTTGCTACAGAACCTCGTAGGTCAACCAGAGCACGATCCGCACCTGAATGGTACGGTAATCCTGTTCTGAAGGTCATGAATTACTTGACTATGACGAACCTATGAACTATGAAGAAGCTATGATGAGCCCAGATTCCGATAAATGGCTTGAGGCCATGAAATCTGTGATAGGATCCATGTATGAGAACAAAGTGTGGACTTCGGTGGAATTGCCCAATGATCGGCAAGCCATTGAGAATAAATGGATCTTCAAGAGGAAGACGGTCTCTGATGGTATTGTTACTATCTACAAAGATTGACTTGTCGCAAAAAGGTTTTCGACAAGTTCAAGGTGTTGACTACGATGAGATTTTCTCACTCATAGCGATGCTTAAGTCTGTCCGAATCATTTTAGCAATTGCCGCATTTTATGAAATCTGGCAAATGGATGTCAAAACTGCATTCCTTAAATGGATATCTCTAAGGAGAGTTGTATATGATGCAAGCAGAAGGTTTTGTCGATCCTAAAGGTGCTGACAAGGTGTGCAAGCTCCAGCGATCCATCAATGGACTGGTGCAAGCATCTCGGAGTTGGAATATACACTTTGATGAGTTGATCAAAGCATATAGTTTAATATAGACTTGCGGTGAAGTCTATATTTACAAGAAAGTGAGTGGGAGCACTACAGCCTTTCTGATAAGTATATGTGAATGACATATTGTTGATCGGAAATGATGTAGAATTTTCTGGAAAGCATAAAGGAGAGTTTGAAAGGAGTTTTCCAAAGAAAGACCTCGGTAAAGCTGCTTACATATTGGGCACCAACGATCTATAGAGATAGATCAAAACGCTTGATAAGATTTTTCAATGAGTACAAACCTTGACAAGATTTTGAAAGAGTTCAAAATGAACCAGTCAAAGAAGGAGTTCTTGCCTGTATTACAAGGTGTAAAGTTGAGTAAGACTCAAAGCCCGACCACGGCAGAAGATAAAAAGAGAATAAAAGTCATTCCCTATACCTCAGTCATAGGTTTTATAAAGTATGTCATGCTATGTACTAGACCAGTTGTGTGCCTTGCTATGAGTTTGGCGAGGGGGTAGGATAGTGATCCAGGAGTGGATCACTGGATAGCGGTCAAAGTTATCCTTAGTTACCTAAAAGGACTAAGGAAATATTTCTCGGTTATGGAGGTGATAAAGAGATCATCGTAAAGAGTTACGACGATGCAAGCTTTTACACTGATCTAGATGACTCTGAGTCTCAATCTAGATACATATTGAAAGTGGGAGCAATTAGCTAGAGTAGCTCCATGCAGAGCATTGTAGACATAGAAAATTTGCAAAATACATACGGTTCTGAATGTGGCAGACCCGTTGACTAAACTTCTCTCACAAGCAAAACATGATCACACCATAATAATGTTTGGGTGTTAATCTCATAGCGATGTGAACTAGATTATTGAATCTAGTAAACCCTTTGGGTGTTGCTCACATGGCAATGTGAACTATGGGTGTTGATCACATAAAGATGTGAACTATTGGTGTTAAATCACATGGCGATATGAACTAGATTATTGACTCTAGTGCAAGTGGGAGACTAAAGGAAATATGCCCTAGAGGCAATAACAAAGTTGTTATTTATATTTCCTCATATCATGATAAATGTTTATTATTCATGCTAGAATTGTATTAACCGGAAACTTAGTACATGTGTGAATACATAGACAAAATAGAGTGTCCCTAGTATGCCTCTACTTGACTAGCTCATTAATCAGAGATGGTTATGTTTCCTGACCATAGACATGTTGATGAGGACATGATGACCATGGATACGCCAAAAATATTGCATACATGTGTATTTGTCAGGTGATTTCTAATGCAAACTATGCAATAATTTATTTATGTCATCCAGGACAAAAATACTTCACAAACTTTTATGTCATTTCCAATTGCAGGTGTATGATACATTTGTACAATCCACATATGAAGATAAGGGGAAAGAGATGTTTAAGTGTTGTTCAAAAAGTCCTCTCACGTCACTTTTGGGCCAACAGAAGATAGAGTCCAAGTCTCTCACGTTCTGGATTCAGATTTGGACTGCACAGACACACCTGATTTTAAAACGTCAATAACTCTTTCATACGGACTTCAAATTGGGTGATTCTTTTTTTGTTGAAAAGTAGATTTCGTGCTCTTTCCAACCCAATTGGAATCACCTTAAAATCCGTCCGGAATGTTGAGTTATCAATGAAATAATCTGACGCTGCAACAGAATCCAAGTCAAACTACAAGTCCAAAGGTGTTGTATCACCTCCACTTGGGCCCATGAGCCTTGTACGACCTAGAATTAGTTTTAGGCTGCCTTGGGATGTCCTCCCACCTCCTTGGCCGCCACCCCTTGCTCCTATATAAGTAGATCCATCTAGTAGCTTTTCCCTTGGGATTTGTTTAGTTAAAACTTAGCCATTACAACTTCGTGTACTTCATTTGTGTCCAACGACCAGACCAAGACCGCTTACGGATCCCCACCTTTATCAATACTTCATATATACTCGTAATATTCAGATTGCTTTTATCATATTCTTGCTTGTTCTTCGATTGCTTGCAGGAATAGACCTTTGTGGTCAGGTTGATTGTGCTCCAGCGTGGTCAATAACCTCTCGAAATTGGTTTAGAGATTGCCAAGGCGCAACGTCGTGCACGTTTGTAGTCGAATTGTCAAAGTCATCTTCACCAAATCGATAGTTATCATTTCATCGAAAGATCGGGACACCTCCGCCTCTATCAAGTGGTATCAGTTTTCAGGTTGCTCGGTGAGAATTTCCAGTTTTCCCTAGATTAGATATATTTTCTTACCTATTGTCCAAGAAAAAGCCACAAAAAAAGTTAGATCTATTCATCCTTTGTCCAAGCCAGTCTGAGCCTTTATAATTTTCTTTTCATTGTTTGCATTATTGAATTATCGGTTACATCATCGTGTCGAGTTGTTGGGCTTAGTGCCTAGTTCGTTTAGAGTTTCAAGTTCTGTTCACAGTAGTCACGCTGCCGCTGCATCGCTATCCCTTCTGCTGTCCACCATCCATTCATCTATTTCCACCACATGCTACCCACCGTTCATTGTCATAATCATAGTTGAGATCGTTCACATCTTCGCTTGATCCAATCTGCATCTTATCTAGTTTGTTTTGAAAAGAGAGAGAGAAAAAAAGACGAAGAAAAAAAAGAAAAAGAAATCAGAGAAAAAAAAGAGAAAGAAAAAAAGGAGTGTGAGGAAAAAAAAGAGAGAGAAAAAATTCGGATCTATCTAGACTCAATCTCGTAGTTGAATTCATATTGGAATCTGTTTTGTGCACTGTTTAGTAAAATAGGCATAACTTTCTCATACGACGTCCGTTTTTGCTCCGCGGGTACTCAAATGAAATCTATCTAGACTCAATCTTGTAGTTGAATTCGGATTGGAATCTGTTTTGTGCACTGTTTAGTAAAATAGGCATAACTTTCTCATACGACGTCCGTTTTTGCTCCGCGGGTACTCAAATGAAATCTAGCGACGAGACGCACCTGAATAGTTGCAAAAGCTAGTTCAATATTTGGTGTCTCAAAATCGGCTTCTAAATAGGTCTTTTTGCATTTCAAAGTACGCGCATACAGTTTGTTCCAGTTTTTCAGGCCAGTTTCAGAATTCTTTAACTCCTCATATCATTTCTGAATTGAGTGATTCTTTTTGCATAGGAAAGATTGAGTTAGTATCATTATTTGAAAAAAATTATCAGAAACTTGGCCTAAACTTTTCAAGAGGAAAATTGGAGAGAGAGTTGTTGTATATCCTTCTTGGCAGTTGTTTTTCATCATTATCTTTACTGCCGTTGTGATCTTCACTTATATCTTGTTGTCCAGAGCTACTTAATATCCTTCATTGATGCTAGTTGTGCTACACCGTGACCTCATTAGTGTTCTAGGCTCGCGTCTCTAGTCCGGTCTAGCCTAGGACCAGCACAGTACCGTCGTTGAGCGTTTATTCAACATTGCATCTTTCAATTGATTATTGCTAAAAAAATTGCTACCATATATAGCCAACCCATCTCTACATATTGCTACACCGTGTATACGTACGTTCCGCTGGCAATCACTTTACACAATCTTCGGAGTTAGTTGACACCGCTGGTTGCCTGTCACCACCTGCTGCATGGTAAGAACTTGTAAGATATTGATATTTGCTATACTATGAGTGTTTTACCATCACATCCTAGTAGTTCATAGGAACATTATTCTCGGATTTTGTTTCTTGTTTTCTACTAACTATGGCAGGTTTCGGAGTTGTTAGTTCTTGGGCTTCATCTATCGTGGGAGATTTGCCATCACCTAAGAAAATACAACAACCGTTACAAGAGGAGCAACAACATCAGAATGCACATGAGGTTAATGTTTCAATGCCACCATTTACTGATCATTTTAGGCCTGATTTATATACTGAATGGGAGTACGAAATAAATGTTCTATTTGCTTCCCACACTTTTGATGAGCATGGAAAATTTCAAGTTGCGGTTAGTACTTTCAGTAGCTTCGCTTTAGTTTGGTGGAGTGAATAATGTCGATTAAACCATGATTATATACCTACTACTTGGTATTGTTTAAAACATGTCATGAGAGATAGATTCGTCGATGTTTATTATACTCGTGGCATGATTAAAAAACTAGAACATTTAAAACAAGGTAGTGACACTGTAACAAAATATTACGATGATTTACAAACTACCTTGTTGCACTCATTTTTAGAAGAAAGTGAAGACAATTTTATGCATAGATTTTGGGGAGGATTAAACCGTGATATTCAAGAGATACTAATTCATGAAGAGTGTTATCCTATGGACCATTTGTTTCGTCTTGCTTGCAAAGTTAAACAGGAAATAAAACCACGTGTTGCCCAAAAGGAGAACAAGCGCACGGTGCACATTCCAAGTCTGGATACAGATGTTTCTTCAACTACTAGGCATACTATGACAACCTCATTTGTTGTTGCGATGACTACATCATCTCCACCATGTGACACATCACCACCGAGAGTGCCTACGTCATCTGAGTTGATCATAAGAGGTAATGACAAAGGTATGAATTTTCCACTTTCACATGAGAATGATGCATGCCTAGTTAACTTGAATACATCATGTGTTGAGTTACCTATTGATTTTGGCACACCACCTATTTTAGAGAATTGTGTTACTGTAATGAATGCGTCATGTGATCAAACAACTAAAATACCAACAATTTTGAGTGCACCCATTGAATTAAGTGTTGATGCAAAAGAACCAATGTTTAATCATTTTGATATGACCTCTAATCTTGGTGATGATTCTGTCAACAATGACTTATTGCAAGTTTGCTTATTTAAGCATGTTGTATCATGTAAATTTGATGCAAGTAAGGTTTATTCACCAATGTTAGGATGGTTTAATGATGAATATTGTCAACCTTTTGAGATGAATAAGAGCTTCTCTTATATGTGCAAACTGAGTTACAATGTTTTCATGCCTTCTATTTCTTGTGATAATATTTTGGCTTTAGATTTTATGAACTATGAAGGTTACTCATGTATACATGTGTCATATATGCAAAAACCAAGGGAAGTAAAAATGGATGACATATACATATACAACATATACACATTGTCTCTTTTGTTAGCCACATTTCAGATTAAGCAACGCCGAGGATGGCTTTGTTTTCAAGAAGGGGAGGATGATGAGGACATGACTACCATGGATAAGAACAAAAATATTGCATACATGTGTATTTGTGAGGTGATTTCTAATGCAAACTATGAAATAATTTATTTATGTCATCCAGGACAAAATACTTCACAAACCTTTATGTCATTTCCAATTGCAGGTGTATGGTACATTTGTACAATCCGCATATGAAGATAAGGGGAAAATAGATGTTTAAGTGTTGTTCAAAAAGTCCTCTCACGTCACTTTTGGGCCAAGAGAAGATAGAGTCCAAGTCTCTCACGTTCTGGATTCAGATTCGGACTGCACATACACACCTGATTTAAAACGTCAATAAATCTTTCATACGGACTCCAAATTGGGTGATTCTTTTTTTTGTTGAAAAGTAGATTTCGTGCTCTTTCCAACCCAATTGGAATCACCTTAAAATACGTCCGGAGCGTTGAGTTATCAACGAAATAATATGACGCTGCAGCAGAATCCGAGTCAAACTACAAGTCCAAAGGTGTTGCATCACCTCCACTTGGGCCCATGAGCCTTGTACGACCTAGAATTAGTTTTAGGTTGCCTTGGGACGTCCTCCCACCTCCTTGGCCGCCCCCTACTCCTATATAAGTAGATCCATCTAGTAGCTTTCCCCTTAGGATTTGTTTAGTTACAAGTTAGACATTGCAACTTCGTGTACTTCGTTTGTGTCCAACGACCAGACCAAGGCCGCTTACGGATCCCCACCTTTATCAATACTTTATATATACTCGCAATATTCAGATTGCTTTTATCATATTCTTGCTTGTTCTTCGATTGCTTGCAGGAATAGACCTTCGTGGTCAGGTTGATTGTTCTTCGGCATGGTCAATAACCTCTCGGAATTGGTTTAGCGATTGCCAAGGCGCAATGTCGTGCACATTTGTAGTCGGATCGTCAAAGTCATCTTCACCAAATCGATAGTTATCATCTCATCGAAAGATCGGGACACCTCTGCCTCTATCACATGTGTTGTCATTTGATGAACCGGATCACATCATTAGAGAATGATGTGATGGACAAGACCCATCCGTTAGCTTAGCATTATGATCGTTACAGTTTTATTGCTACTACTTTCTTCATGACTTACACATGTTCCTCTGACTATGAGATTATGCAACTCCCGAATACCGGAGGAACACCTTATGTGCTATCAAACATCACAACGTAACTGGGTGATTATAAAGATGCTCTACAGGTGTCTCTGAAGGTGTTTGTTGGGTTGGCATAGATCGAGATTAGGATTTACCACTCCGTGTATCGGAGAGGTATCTCTGGGCTCTCTCGGTAATGCTCATCACTATAAGCCTTGCAAGCAATGTGAATAATGAGTTAGTTGCGGGATGAAGCATTACAGAACGAATAAAGAGAGTTGCCAGTGACGAGATTGAACTAGGTATGATGATACCGACGATCGAATCTCGGGCAAGTAACATACCGATGACAAAGGGAACAACGTATGTTGTTGTGCGGTTTGACCGATAAAGATCTTCATAGAATATGTAGGAGCCAATATGAGCATCCACATTCCGCTATTGGTTACTGATCGAGATGTGTCTCGATCATGTCTACATAGTTCTCGAACCCGTAGGGTCCGCACGCTTAACGTTCGATGACGATTTGTATTATGAGTTATGTGTTTTTGATGACCGAAGTTTGTTTGAAGTCCCGGATGAGATCACGGACATGACGAGGAGTCTCAAAATGGCCGAGACATAAAGAATGATATATTGTACGATGTTATTCAGACACCGGAAGAGTTCCGAGAGGTACCGGGTAAAAACGGAGTGCCGGAGGGGTTATCGGAACCCCTCGGGGAAGCAATGGGCCATCATGGGCCATAGTGGAAAGAGAGGACAACCCACAAGGGGGTGGCGCCCCCCATGGAGAGTCCGAATAGGACTAGGTGAGGGGGCGCGGCCCCCCTTTATCTCTCCCTCTTCCTTCCTTCTTCCCCCTTCCACCCAAGGGAATCCTACTAGGACTTGGAGTCCTAGTAGGACTCTTCTCTCTTGGCGCGCCCTACAGGGGCCGGCCGGCCTCCCCCTCTCCTCCTTTATATACGGGGGCAGGGGGCACCCCAAAGCACATCGATTGTTCTCTTTGCCGTGTGCGGTGCCCCTCTCCACAGTTTAGTCCTCTGGTCATAACATCGTAGTGCTTAGGCGAACCCCTGCACGGATCACATCATCAACACCGTCGCCACGCCGTCGTGCTGACGGAACTCTCCCTCGACCCTCTACTAGATCAAGAGTTCGAGGGACGTCATCGAGTTGAACGTGTGCTGAACATGGAGGTGCCGTACGTTCGGTACTTGGATCGGTTAGATCAAGAAGACGTTCGACTACATCAACTGCGTTAACTAACACTTCCGCTTTCGGTCTACGAGGGTAGGTGGTACACTCCCCCTCTCATTGCTATGCATCTCCTAGATAGATCTTGCGTGATCGTAGGATTTTTTTTTAAATTACATGCTACATTTCCCAACATGAGGTGCGTTTAATCTTGAGACGGATATGAAAGTAGGTAGGTTTGTTCGTCGGCCACCCATAACAGTACGTAGTGAGAGGTCGATGAAGATGGCAGGATGGCGATGCAAAAGCCGGCACAGATCGGTGAGGGGCCGACGTGGACGATTCGTTGCGTCGCGAGCACCCTGGCCCGCGCCAGGCGGCGGCTCGGGCGCGATGGACGGGCTCGGCGGCGGCTCCCGCGGCGAAGGGGCTCCCGCGGCGGCTCGGGCGCGACGGACGGGCTCGGCGGCGGCCCCTGCGGCGAAGGGCGTGGCGGGCGGTTCCGGCGGCTAACGGCTGCGGGAGGAACGGCATGGGAGGAGGACGAGTGGGCGAGAGGTCGAGGTCGTGCAGGCGGGGCGAGAGGACGTGGGGTGTGCGTTGTTTTCTTTTTTCTGAACGGCGGAGCGGTGGTTGAATAGAGGACGTGCGGGGTGAGATGAAGCGGGGTTTAGCGTTTCGTTAACTAAGACTATTTTGTTAATGACGTATTTAGGCCGTTGATGATGTGATTAGACAGTTCAGATATTGAGTTGGATCTGCCATCTCTTCCTTTTATAGGGTATATATAGTACGGAAATGCCTTTTGGAGGCCGAGCACCATGCAGGCCGTAATCTGGCTCGTTAGTCGTTGTGGGATCAGCTGCCGTCCCGTATTATTCCGATGTATTTTAATCTGACACCTTTTTACACCACACAGTATCTTTAAATTATGCACAGTGTTATCCCATGCATCGTCTCACACATCTTGTCCACACAGTGCAAGGAGTTGACGAACATGGGCAGGATTTATATGTCAGTCTACTATGTGTGAGACGCTAGAACATAGGCAACAACTGGACCATCTAGTGATGTGCCAATTAATCTTGCTAGCCGCTTTACGAACGTTATAATTTATGCCCAGAATTACTTGAGTCCACCAATTAAGTTATTCATTACTGCCGGATGAACGTCGGGTTTATGCCCAGAATTACTAGAATGGAACATGTGAATCTTTTTTTTAAATATGAACCAGTTGTTCTCAAACCATTTATGCTATTAGTTCGACTCTTGCTAAAAAATATTCTCATTGTCCAAAAGAAAATTTCATGTATTTAAAAAAATAATTTGTTCATTTGTGTAATAAAATCTTGATGTATTTTTCAATAATGTTCTTCTCCGTGAAAAACTGTTCATGTGTTTCAACAAAAAAAAATGTTCACTCGTAATGTACTAACAGGCGTTACAACAAAATGTTCATTTTTATTAAATTTTCCCATTTTGTTTCTTTTATTTTTTCGTTCTTTCACCTCTTTTTATGCATATTTTAAAAATGCTCATGGTGTTTTAGAAAATGTATGGCTTGAATTTCTAAAATGTTCGTCTCACACTTTTACAAAATGTTCATTTTGTTGTTAAAAGTATTCATTTTTGTGGCAAAAAATGTACATCGCATTTTTCAAAAAAATTCAACATGTATTTTTAAAAATGGTTCATCTTGTATTGAAAAAAGAAATTGAACGCGTTTTGAAAAATGTTCATTTTGCAGTTTGAAAAATGGTCATCACATTCTTAATAATTGTTTACTGTGTATTTAGAATAATGTATAGCATCAAGAAATTGTTAACTGTGTACACAGTGTTCATAGTGTATTTTAGTAATATGTGACCAATTCTTCAAAATTTGAAGAATAACATCATATATACTCAACACTTTTATCCTTGTGATATGTGTCCGTCTTCAAATTTTGAAGAATAACTAGTGAAATGTTTTTTCTACAAAAGATATATATGGGAAAGAAATTTATACAAGCACATTTCCCCCCCTTTTCACTTGTGCACATATACACGTGTGGTGTGCTACGAGAAATAAAAACAGCACATTTCCCATAAAAAAAGAGAAATAGAGCGAACTCAGAAAAGAACAGAACAGAAACAACATATGGTGTGCTATTTTTTTTACCAGCTTATGGTGTGTTAGTAGGCGCTGAAGATTCTAAAAGAAAATTAGTTAGGCGCTGACATGAGGCGCGGCGAACAACAAATGTAAGTAGAGATTCTAAAAAAAATGTAAGCGGAACGTTCTCCAAATGCGCCCAGAAAGCACATGATGTTCATGTAAACATCAGCCGTAATGGAGGCCCACGTAGAAATCAAGAACAGGAAAGACTGGCACGGGTGTATTTCTCCTAAATACCTGGGTATAGCGCTTGAATAGTCTGAAGACACGGATCCTAACGTGACAATGCTCGATCCAGATAACGGCCACCATGCAGCTCGGCCACCAAAACATCTCTCTCATATATAGTAGATAGATAGATAGATAGGGGTAATAGATACAAAACCTCCTACATGCCGCGCATTGCAGCAAGGAGTCACCCTTTGGGATTCGAACACGCGACCACAAAGCAGGTTGCTCATCGAGCTAGCCACTGCGACAGACAGATTGTCATGTTGGATTAGCAACGCCACACTTCACCAAGAAATAAAAGCTAGAGGGAAATCTTAAACACCCAATAGCACAAATTCGAATAAACGAGAGTATGTTTGAGGGATTGAACCCAGGACCTATTACTACACACACAGAGGCCCTATAGCCACCTAATTACCGAGATAAGGTGTCCAAAATGGCAGCCAAGTGTGTATGAACTATCAGACGCAAACATGTTAAACCTGATTTCATTTTGAAAAAAGTAAAATATTTTTTGAAACACGAACATTTTCTAATTTCTGAACAAATTTCGAAAAAGTAGAACATTTTTTGAAACCCAAAGATTTTCTGAAAAACGAACAAAATTTCAAAGGAAGAACATTTTTTTAGATTACGATTTTTTTTTGAAACGTAAACTTTTTTGACAAACAAGAACAAAAATTAATATTGCATTTTTTTCCAAATTATTAACAATTTTCTGAAAATGCAAACTCTTTTTGACAAACAAGAAAAAAATGAATAATGCAAACATTTTTTGAAATTACGAACAAAATTTTCAAAATGCAAACACTACCTGAAATTCCCTGAACTTTTTTTGAATTCATAAACACATTTTGAAAACATGAATTTTTTATTCATGAACATATTTGGAAAGTAAAATTCCAGAACATTTTTTAAATTTTCGAACAAAAAATGCAAGGGGAACATTTTTTAGATCACCTGAACAATTTTTGATTTTGCAAAACAATTTTGAAAATATAATTTTTTTGAATTTGTGATTCTTTTTTTGAAAATCCCACACATTTCCAGAATTTGTAAATCAAAATTAAAATGCGACCATTTTTGAAATTTGAAATTCTAATTTTTTTTTTCAATTTTGGAAAGCTTGTTGCAAATTGAGATTTTTTTAAAATTCTAGGATTTTTTAGAGTATGTAAAAAAACTTCAAAACAGGAACATTTTGGAAAAAAGGAACACATTTTTTAAAATACGAATATTTTTTAAATTTCTGAAGATTTGTTGAAGAAAAAACGAAATTAAAAAGGAAAGAAAAGAGGAAATGAAACAAATAAATAAAAACGAAAAAAGAAAACCAAAAAAGGATAGAAAAGAAAAAAAGAAACGGAAAAAAAACTAAACCGAAAAAAAGACCTAAAACCTGTCCAGGAACTTCCCTTACGTTCTAGAAGGTTCCTAAAACCAGAAAGCCCGACTGGAATCTCCTAGAATCTTTACTAATTTAGAATATTTAAATATATTACGTATTCAAATATATTACGCATTAGAGAAAACAAAATCAAATATATTACAAAAAAACTTTACATAAAAAATTAGAATAAAAATATTAAGCAAGCATTTAAAAAATGTTAAATATGTATACAGAAAATGTTTCTAGTGTATACAAAAAATATACAATGTGTGTGAAAAAAGTTGATCATGTATTTAAAAAATATTAATAAACATTTTTATTTTTTAATAAAAGTCATTTGAAAATGTTAATCAAGAATTTTAAAATAAGAAATATGTATGGTTAAATTTTGAACATTTCATCATAAAAATGTTGAACATTTTATTAAAAAACTTTTAATCATGCATTTTAAAAACTATTAATCATGCGTTTTTAAAACAGTTAATCAAGCATATGAAAAATCATAAGTTTATAGAAAAACTGTTCACCATGTATCAAAGAAAATGTTAATCTTGTATCTAAATTTTTTAATCAAGCATTTGCAAAAGGTTATAAATGTGTATAAATATTGATCATATATTAAAAAATTAATATTTTATTTGAAAATGCTATTCAAAGCATTTGGAAAATGCTAAAATGTGTATAAAAATATGAAACATGTATTAAAAAAACCTTGTATTTTGAAAGGTAAAATATGTGTAGAAAAAAATGTTGACTATGTACTAAAAAATTATTAAATTTTGATTTAGAAAATGGTAAACATGTATTAGAAAAAAGTTCTTGACGTATACAGTATATGTAGTATGAAAACCAAAGTAAATATTAGACATGTGTTGAAAGAAAAAATTATGAGAACTGAGAAAAAACATAAAGAAAACCAAGAAACAACAAAAGCAAATCGAAGCATAAAGAAGAAAATCGGTAAAAACAAAGAAAAATAGAAAACTGAAGACAACTAATAAAGAAACCTAGAAAACCGGAGAAGAAACAAATAATGAAGAGGAAAGGAAAACCGCAGCAAATACAAGCAGCGGGAAATCCCTATTGGACGCTCGATGCGTCATAATGTCGAGCAAACGCACACAGGCATCGAGCGGGATCGCTGCACTGGGCTGGCCCAATTATACGTGATTCGGTTTTAGGAACCTTCTAGCAGTTCTGTCTGGTTTTATGCGTTTTGGGAACCTTCCAGAAGGTTCTCTGAACCGGTTTTTGTCTTTTTTTTTCCTTTTTACACTTGTGTTTTCTTTTTCGTTTTCCCCTTTTATGTTTCTCTTTTAATTTTCTTTTTCAACAAATGTTCAGAAATTTGAAAAATGTTCGCATTTTAAGTTTTTGTTCACAAATTTCAGAAATTTGGGAAATTTCAAAAAATGTTCCTGTTTAGAAAAGTTGTTTGCAAATTTTGAATATGTTCATATTTTGGAAATTTGTCCGCAATTTCAAAAAATGTTCAGAAACTTGAGAAAATGTTCCGGGTTTGTAATTTCATTCTAGAGTTTCTAAATTGCTCATGTTTTGAAAATTCATTCTGACACTCAAAATAGTATGAGAATTTAAAAAATGTTTGCATTTTTTCATAAATCTAAAAAATCTTTGGGAATTTCAGTTAATGTTTCAGCCTTCCAAATTTGTTCACAAATTAAAAATATCACGTTTTCAAATTTTGTTCGCAAACTCAAAAAATGTTCGTGATTTGGCGAAAATGTTTGTTGTTCTAAAAAATGTTCACAATTTGGATACAAATTGTTCGTTATTCTCAAAAAGTGTTCAACTTTTCAAGTCTTTTCCCGTTTTTCAAATTCACCTTTCGAAAAAAATGTTCATAAATTCAGAAAATGTTAATTTATTATATTTTGTTTCTCTTTCTTCAAAAAATATTGGTGTTGCTGGAGAAATTTATTTTTTCGAAGAAATCACGTAGGAAATTTGAAAATAAGTTGAAATCTATGGCGGCTCATTGTTCACATCAACTCGGATGCTATCTTGGACACGAAGTTGAATGTATTATAGTGGCTAGGGATGGAGTAAGTTGTTGCAAGGTCCTGGGTTCGATCCCTTGCGTGCGCTTATTACGTTTTTTGGAATTGTCACATGTGTTCCCTCGTACTTGCTCTAAGCTGGGCTGGACCAGTAGGGTGACCCTCCTGTGCGGCGCGCTTCTGTTGGACGCAACGAGCGTCACGTAGGAGGTCCCTAACCAGCGAACCAAAGAAAACCGCAGCAAATACCTACCACAAGCGAACGAACGAACGCGCAACCAGCGAATACGTGCTCAGAGAATGGGCCGGCCCAGTACTGTGCGCACGCAGGAAATTGTCTTCAGCGAGACGGAAATGTAGCCTCGCTACATTATGGATCTTCTTCTTAAAAAGGAAAGGAAGCAAGATATAGATCTGGCGCACTTGGCCCGTAACGTACACGCTGCTGCAATGCATCGCCGTGTGTAAACTGAAAATCCCTGCATTCTCAATAATAAAAAAAAACTGAAAACCCGTTGCAATTTGCGAGTGAATATTTAAAGTCAACAGAGATCCTCGCTTTCACGGAAGAATTTGGCTGTTCAGTACTCTCGACACTGATGACTAGCTAGCTTAATTATATCAAACGGTGCTTTTCATGAGGGTACTCTCAGCTTTGTTTTAGTATATTTAATTACACGGTGATTAGTCTGTACGTCAGCTTCCGTTATCTTTTTTTTTTCGAAACGGAGGCACCTCATCCATTAATTAAGCAGAAGAGAATTGCCCAGTTAATCAACGGAAAACCGGGCGAAAACCGTCACAAACCGCTGAGCGGCACACCAAGATATCCCACGCACACCTTTACAAGAGTGCCTCGTCAAGCTAGCACACAAGCGTCATCGTTATCGCTTCTCCCCAAACAGGCGTCATCGCCATCCCTAATCCCCGAGCAAGCGACTCCGACTTCTCCGTGGACGAACGTCGAACCAACACTCACCGCAGGGGCTGTGTAGGAAAACATGCAGATCCATGCCAGAACTCAACCACCCGCATCGAGGGCTACGCAGCTCCGACTCTGAAGCAAAGATCCAAAAGAGAACTATGCAAGACTGGCGTCGTGGAAGACCACCGAACGGACCACGTGCTGCCTGTCATCGTTGCCACAGGGGCCCCGCCGCCGCAGCTTCGACTTCACCGCAACAACCAAACCGAGGTAATCCCACGAACACGCCGAAGAAGAGCCGACTACCACTGCAATGTCTCCGACTTCACTTGCCCTGTCGTCGTTGCCACAGAAGCCTCGATGCCACACCAATGCATACCACCAACCTCCCAACACACCAGCTGGTCCCTCTGACCGGATTGAACTCCAAAATCGATGCCCTCGAGAGGGAAACGACGCCAACACGCCGCCAACGACTGACCCTCCGGGCCTGGGGTTTCCCCCGGAGCTGTCCCTCGCAGAGGAAGAGAGAGCATCCTGACGACGCCTTCAAGAAGGTTACGGCGTCCACAAACGCCACCGTCACAGGCTCCGGCCATGGCCAGAGACGGGTTTTCACCCAGCCCTCGTGATCCTCCGGTCGACAGCCAAACCGGCAGCCCACCTTCCCTCGCTGCATCTCCACACGTCCTCCACCTTGGCAGCCAAAAACTGCAGCCTCTTCACCACATCAGGAAGAGATACCTCGTCTGCAGGTCGCTGCCTAGAGCCGCCGGACCTGATGCAGAGAGGCCGACGGAGTCCGCCCCTAGCCGCCAGCCCAAAATGCGCGCCTGTCGCATCCGCACCTCGCCTCGCCGGCGCCCTTGCCAGAGCGCCTGAAACCGCGCCGCCGCCAACGCGCACTGCGCGACCTTGCCACACCTGCGCCGCGAACCGCCGCCCCTTGCCACATCGCACGATCCGCGCGGCAGCCTCTGTAGATCTGCGTGCACCACGCTTTGGCGCCTCCGTCGCGGCCTCGAGTGACCACGACGCTCCTGCCGTCGTCAGATCGACGAACCCCTTGACGGCGTCCCTGAATGCCAGATCCCGCGTTGCTTGAGGCCCCCACGAGCCAACCGACGCGCCGCCCCTCCGCTCGGACCACCGGAGCCTCGTCAGCCCGCGCAGGAACTTCGCCAGCCCGCGCCGGAGCCACGCTCGCACGCCCGCGCCGGAGCCACGCTCGCCCGCCCGCCCAAGGCCGCCACGCCAGATGCGCCCTTGCGCCTTGAGGAGAGATGCCCCGCCGCCGCCCTCCCTGGAGCCTCACCGGGCTTTGCCGGCGGCCTCCTCAGGCGGCGGCGAGGTGAGGGGCTGGAGGGAGGTGGGAAGGAGGCGGCGGCAGAGGGGTTCCCCCGTGCCGCTAGAGAGAGGCGACGCGGAGGAGAAATTTTGGTTTTTAGCTTCCGTTATCTTAAGCTCCAACCTCCTGCTTTTTAGTTAGCAGCAGAGTTATCAACCGTTCAAGTCGTAAAGTAACCTTTAACCATGTTTCACTATCTTCTGAGCTATACGCACGCTCTCGTGATGGCATAACCGAGGAATTTTTGGATGGCAAGCTGTGTGCTCCTTTTCTGCATATGTGCTCCGTCGGCTCCTCCTTTACACTTCCACTACTTCCTTCCTTGTCCTCGAAATGGAACTTTTGGCATTTAGATTAGGACATGCTCCTACCTTGTCTTCCTTGTAGAAAAAACATGTGTGTCTGTCACGTAAAACCATTGCCGTTCCTAGTTTTTTTTTGTTTTTTTTGGACGTGACTATGCTACTTTCGTCCCAACACCTCGTTGGTTGTATCGAAGGTTGGCTATAGCTATATAGCGAGGCGCAAGCCTGTTTCGTCATCAGTAACGGGACGCATGGATTTGAATCACTCAAAGTACTGGGAGTACTCTTTCAATCTGTACTGCTATTGCAGTAGCAGCAATAAGCTAAAAGAAAAAAAAGGTAGTAACAACAATAGTATGTACTCCTATGTAGACGAAGTTGAAACCTTTTTTTTTCTTTGCGGGGCACGAAGTTGAAAGTTAATTCAACGAACGAACTCAGTGTTAGGCAGATTGAAGAACGAACTGCTAGCTGGTGCATACCTGTACCTGAACAGCCCGAAGGCGCGCCTTACTAGTACCCCTATTCAAAGCTACACAAATTGACTATCTTGGCAGAGCAAAAATGCTTTTCATCTACTGCCCGTGTCCAGGGCAGGGCAGGTAGATGCCAAACTAAATTTGGCAAGACGAGGAGACGAAGGAAAGCGAGCAGAAGATGAGAGCATCTACACACGGACTCAAATCCGGACCTTCAGCCCGCGGACGCGCCTGAATGTGTCGGCGCATACTGATCGGACATCCCTTAAATATTGCGTTGCACATTCACATACTATAAAATTTGATCCTTAAATTCATACAATCCATCCACGTCGATCATATGATACAAACTGTTTGAATGTTCAAGTTCGAAACAAATCAAAGCAAATCATAGTTCAACAAACCGGACATGACAAAATGAAACCAATGTCCGAGCGTGACGGATGGCCTTGGATCACTGGTTGGGCGTGTGCTTCGAGCGGAATGCGTCCTGGCCGTCCTACTCCGCCTGCATCCGGGCTGCCTGCTCTGACTGCATCCGGGCTGCATCCTCTGCATCCGGGCCGCAGCCGCCCTCGCCACCTCGTACTTCCTACGGTCGTTGATCTTCATCTTTTTGTCCACAAGCCACTTCTTCAAATGCTCATCATAGAGGGTCTCGTCCACCGAATATGATCCTCGCATCTTCCGCGTCCCGTGCGAGTTGCAACATCTCCTTCTCAAACTCTATGTCGCCAAATGTCTTGGCCTTCTTGAGCTCCCATTTGATCGCTGCTTGTTGCTTCTCCAACTCGATCTTCTCCCGCTCAATTTCCAACTTCTTCTGCATCCTCTTCCGGTCCCACTTCATCCTTTCTTTTTGCGCATCCAACATGAGCTTGTGCCTCTCCTCCTTGTCCCTCACCGGAAAAAATCCCATCCATGTTGACGACATTTTCGTAGCCGCGGCATCACGGGCGGCACGTGCCTTCTCCCACTTGTTTCCCATGACTTGGCGATTGTCCTTTGGCACAGTGGCATTTCCATTCTCCACGACAACATCATCCTCTTCATCGTCCAACCCAATTGATTGGTTGGAGCTTGAGCCATCATTCCTCTTCTTGCCGGGCTTGAGGTCGGCCACAACTTGATTCCACTTCGGCTTGCCCTTTAATATGACCAAACAATGGCTAAAAGCAAATGGCTTCTTCTCCACCTCGTGATACAAAGTGGCCACTACCACCGTCTAGCAAACAACATATGTATGAGCACGAGAATGCAAACATAAGAAGCATATGCAATGGACGACAAGATGAGGCAATCGAGCTTACGTGAGTTGTGACTCCCATCCCGCTTTGAGGGCGTTTGGTCACTTGTGAGTAGTAGCCGCCGTACTTGTTCACTTCCCCTTGAATGACCCCCCAACGATGTTGGAGAGATGACACATTGCGAGCGATCACGATAGGATGCGGCTCCACATACTCCTTTTGCTCGTGATACTCCTTCCAAATCTTGGTCCAATAGGTGTTCCCCTTTTGCTCGGTGCCGCATATTGGATTCATCGTTGTGGCCAACCAAGATTTGACCAACAAGATGTCCTCAAATCTTGAGAATGTTGGACCTCTTGCCTTCGACGTTTTGGTCTTATTCTTCTTGCTCGGACTGGGATCGAATGTTGTCCCAACTTCAAATGCGGTGGTGGCCCCATATTCATAGTCTATTTCGGTCAGTTCTTCATTGTCGTCGATCATGTTCGACAAGAATGCTTCCTACATGATTAAGATTTGCAAGCATTGTTCATGAGCGAAATGAACTAGTGGTCTATGCTAAAATATGATCGAACAAGAGTAATGAAAATGCACCGACTCTTGTTCGGTCATTCCGTCGAACATGTTGAGGGCAGCCCGAGCACTGCTGGAGGCCGTGCTCATCCGCGCCCGAACGAGCTGCGGCGAGTCACACACGTCAACCGTCGGCATCTGCGTGGGCAGAAAGCTGTCCGAAATGGCCCTGCCGGTGATCGGATCATCCTGTGTCCCAAGGGGGTTGGTGAAGGAAATATGCCCAAGAGGTAACAATAAAGTTGTTATTTTATATTTACTTATTGATAATAAAGGTTTATTATTCATGCTAGAATCATATTGATCAGAAACTTAAATACATGTGTGAATACATAAACAAATACTGTGTCCCTAGTAAGCCTCAACTAGGCTAGCTCGTTGATCAAAGATGGTTAGGTTTCCTAACCATAGACATGTGTTGTCATTTGATAACGGGATCACATCATTAGGCGAATGATGTGATGGACAAGACCCATCTGTTAGCTTACCATATGATCGTTCAATTTATTGCTACTGCTTTCTTGAATGTCAAATACAATGTTCCTTCAACCATGAGATCATGCAACTCCCGGATACCGGAGGAATACCTGGTGTGCTATCAAGTGTCACACGTAACTGGGTGATCATAGAGATGCTCTACAGGTATCTCCGAAAGTGTTTGTTGAGTTGGCATGGATCGAGATTGGGATTTGTCACTCCGAGTATTGGAGAGGTATTTCTGGGCCCTCTCGGTAATACACATCATTATAAGCCTTGCAAGCAAATGGCTAATGAGTTAGTTATGAGATAATGTATTACAGAACGAGTAAAGAGACTTGCTGGTAACGAGATTGAACTAGGTATGAAGATACGGATGATCGAATCTTGGGTAAGTAGCATACCAATGGATGATACGTCCCCAACATATCTATAATTTATGAAGTATTCATGCTGTTATATTATCATTCTTGAATGTTTTACAATCATTTTTTAGCAACTTTATATCATTTTTTTAGGACTCACCTATTGACCCAGTGCCCAGTGCCAGTTGTTGTTTTTTGCTTGGTTTTTACATCGCACGAAATCAATATCAAACGGAGTCCAAACACCGCGAAACTTTTTATGGACCCGAAGACATCCAATGGGCCAGAGCAGCACCTGGGGGGTGCCTTGAGGGGGGCACAACCCACCAGGGCGCGCCTGGGCCCCCAGGCACGCCCCGGTGGGCTGTGCCCTCCTCGGTGGCCTCCCGCACCCCCTCTTCGCCCTATAAATTCTCAAATATTCCAAAAACCCTCAAGGAGAATCTAGATCGGAAGTTCTTCCGCCGCAAGCCTCTATAGCCACTAAAAACTAATCAGGAGCCCGTTCCGGTACCCTGCCGGAGGGGTAGATCATCACCGGTGGTCATCTTCATCATCCTAGCGGCCACCATGATGAGGAGGGAGTAGTCCACCCTCGGGGCTGAGGGTTTGTACCGGTAGCTATGTGTTTAATCTCTCTCTCCCGTGATCTTAAGATGTCACGATCTTGATGTATCATGGGCTTTGTTAACATTGATGGATTGAATTGAATCTTTACCCTTTGAAGTTTTATCTTGTCGGATTGAATGTTCAGATCTGAGAACACATGATGTATGTCTTGCGGTATGAATACTTGAGGTGATAATGGGGTATCATATTGATTCACTTGACGTATGTTATGGCACTCAACTTGCGGATTCCCGAGGTGACATTGGGGTAATCTATGCATAGGGGTTGATGCACATTTTTATTATCTTTTCTCCGATAGAAACTCTGGGGTCTCTTTGTAGTTCTTTGTGTGGATTGAATATTATGATCATGAAGTTGTTTGATGCATATCGTTGAATTAACTCACGGATACTTGTGGTGACATTGGAGTATCTAGGTGACATTAGAGTTGGTTGATGTGTGTCATATGGTGTTATTTTAGTACGAACTCTTGATAGATCGATTGGAAAGAATAGCTTTGTGCTATTTTAGTACGAACTCTGAAATAGATTGATCAAAAAGAATAACTTTGAGGTAGTTTCGTACCCTACAAACAATTTTTTATCTTTCGTTCTTCGCTAATAGGAATTCGGGAGTGATTCTTTATTGTACTTTGAGGGATAATCATATGATCCAACTATATTAGCATTGTTGAGAGGTTGCACTAGTGAAAGTATGCACCATAGGCCTCATTTTCCATTATTGCAATATCATTTGTGCTCCGTTTTACTATTTTATTACCTTGTTGTTTTTATTGTTCGCACTACAAAAACTCATATCTACTATTCATACTACACTTTTATCACCATCTCTTCCCCAAACTAGTGCACCTATACAATTTGCCACTGTATTGGGTGTGTTGGGGACACAAGAGATTCCTTGTATTTGATTGCAGGGTTACTTGAGAGAGACTATCTTCATCCTACGCCTCCCACAGATTGATAAACCTTAGGTCATCCACTTGAGGGAAAATTGCTACTGTCCTACAAAACTCTGCGCTTGGAGGCCCAACACGAGTCTACAAGAATAAAGTTGCGTAGTAGACATCAATGGACAAAGGGAATTACGTATGTTGTCATACGGTTCGACTGATAAAGATCTTTATAGAATATGTAGGAACCAATATGGGCATCCAGGTTCTGCTATTGGTTACTGACCGGAGAGGTGTCTCGGTCATGTCTACATAGTTCTCGAACCCGTAGGGTCCGCACGCTTAACGTCCGTTGACGATATAGTGTTATATGAGTTATATGATTTGATGACCGATGTTGTTCGGTGTCCTGGATGAGATCACGGACATGGCAAGAAGCTTCGGAGATAAAGACTAATATATAGGACGATGATATTCGGACACCGGTAGAGTTTCGGAGTGCACCGACCAGTCAACGGGGCACCAGAAGGGGTTCCAAACACCCACAGGAGGTCTATGGGCCTAATGGGCAAGAGGAAAGACACACAAACCCACAAGGGGCTGGCGCGCCCCTCTCCCTGGCTGCCAGCCCTAGGTAAGGAAAGGGGGAGGGCTAGCCCCTCTTGCCTTCCCTTCCACATGAAAGAAAGGAAAGGGAGGGGGCACCACCCTCCCCTGCCTTCACCCGCTCGCCTAGAAAGGCAAGGCGGGGAGGGGGGCGGCAAGGGGTAGGACCCCAAGTGGGATTTGGCCCCACCTGGGGAGCCTCCTTGGTCGCTCCTCCCTCACCCCAACCTATATATATGTGGGAGGGGCGCCACACAAGACGACGGTAATCTCTTAGCCGTGTGCGGTGCCCCCTCCATAGTTTTGTCCCTCGGTCATATGTAGTACTTAGGTGAAGCCCTGCGGAGATAGCATCACCATCATCGTCACCACGCCGTCGTGCTGCCGGAACTCATCCACTACTTCGTTGTCTTGCTGGATCAAGAATGCGAGGACGTCACCGAGCTGAACGTGTGCGGAACGCGGAGTTGCCGTATGTTCGGTACTTGCTCGGTTGGATCGCGAAGAAGTTCGACTACATCAACCGCGTTACTACACGCTTCCGCTTCGGTCTACGCGAGTACGTAAATACTCTCTCCTCTCGTTGCTATGCATCTCGTTGATAGATCTTGCGTGTGCGTGGATTTTTTTTTGCTTTCCATGCAACGCTTCCCAACAATCGGACAACGTAATCCGCGTAGGCGCTCGGAGGGAAGGGGTGCGGGGATCCGAGTACGGAGGAGGAGACAACTACTCCACCATGTCCGAACCTCCCTGCAATGCCACCGCCGCCTCCCTCTCTCGCTGTCGTCGTCACCGCAACTTGCGGGCGACGTTCTTCGCCTTGCAAGTCACCGCCGACGAAATCACGCCTCCGACAGACGAGGAGGATCGCGTCTCCGTCGCGGCGGTGCGGGTCGGGCTGGACGACATCTTCGATGGTGGATCGGGACCAGAGGTGAAGATTGAGAGTAAGGGTGGAGGCTCGCGAGGGTTCCGGACGTGACAATGGTTGGTACAATTTTGGGTGGGGTCGGGTAGTCGGGTCCAACGTGGGGTGTGTCCGAACGCCTCATATCCGTTCCATATTTAGGTTGAATAAAAAGGATGCCGGCCAACCCGAGCATTTTAGGCACATTTGAAGGGCCCGTGTGGGTTAAAAAATCATGACCAAACTGACCGGACAGCTGCATGTATGAGATGGGTTTGAGAGGTCCGGTCGAAGATGCTCTGTCACCCGACCGACATCTCGCCACCTTGGTTCAGGCTTGAGAGAGAGTAAGTCCAAAGCAAAGCCAGCTCCAAAGCCGTGTATCGACCAGCAGAATTGCACGAAACGACTCGAAACCGTGTAGCTTTTTCGGGGGAAATCACAAGGGACGAACCGATCGACGCGCTTTTCTTACCGATAGGCCACAAGGGGCGGTGGAAGGGGGCAGGGCCAGGTGCTGCCGGCCGGAGTCGGAGCCGACCGGTTTGACGCGCGGGCGACACGTTTGGGCACAGCTACTATGTCGGCACGACCCGCCGCGCGTATGGAGATTCACCGGCCTGCATGTTCGTTTTATTCAGATGCCCTGCTCTGCGATCTGCGGCAATGTTCAGTGCATCATCCGTTCGTTGTTAGTCCCATGTTATGCTGGACCTAAATTAATTTTGTCTGATGCATGTGGGTCCATGTGCAATATGCACGTCATAGCTAGGCGCGATGATATTAATACCGAATGGCTTGTCTTTTAAATTTGTCTAAATACCAATATATCTAAATATATTTTAATTTTAGATACATATGTATCTAGACAAATGTAAAACAAATAATTTGAGACGGAGGTAAATGTTATGGAGCAAATTTAAAGAAACCCAATAACTATTTTTTAGTAACCGATAATTTTCTTTTTTTGTGAAAAGGACGAGATGTATTACAAAAGTGCATCAACAATACAAAGCATCTCAAACATAATAGAAATTACATTAAGATTTCGAGACCACCGAACGATCACTACTGCCGCAACGAGCCACAGACACGCCGCTGACGCCACTCCCCTATCATAGCCGGCTTGACCTTGTCGATGACAGTGGGAAAGTCTTTGTGCACGTTCTCCTAAGGACCGACGCTCTAGAGTTGCAGTCATCCGCTGGACCCTTGCATAGATTTGAAACACCCGACACCAAATCTCGCCACATGACGAGAAATTATAACCTCACCACCCCAAAGAGATATCGGGAATCTACGTCGGATCTCCGTCTATCACGTCTAGACCGACCAACTTGAGGAAGATTGAAGCCCGGAAGACACTCGAAGAAGAAGCTCTGCCATCCACCTGAGCGCAATACTTGCGAGGACTAAAAAACCCTAACCTAAACTGCTTACCGGACCAGAAATACCTGGATTCACCTCTCCGCCACCGATCGTCAAAGCAGTAGGCAGAGGAGAGGCGAATCCACGAGCCCCGGTAAATCTGGAGGTGAGAGTTTGTCCTAGTCGCCTAGGGTTATGAGAGGAAAGCGATGACACACTCTACTCAGTGGTAGCAACTGATGAAGTTAATTGTAACATATCTAATCTAGGACAGTGTTAAAGATCAGAAGGTCGGGGTATCTACAAAGTGACATTCACCTGTCATGTACAATTGTTGACACGGAGGCGAGTTAGGAAAGAGAATCAAATCATATCTACCTAAATAGATGATCCTCGCTACTTTTATTTCAATCCACATGCACACTTGTCAACTCATCAATTTCTTATATTTCTCTCGACATGCATGAGAAATGAATAACATAAGCCTAAATGTCAATCTACTTTGTTTTTTAAGTCGTCACATTTAGTGTAAAAATTCTATGTGGGTAGTCAGATTATGAGGCACACCCATGGTGTGAGTAGTTTTACAATTAGTACGGCTTGACATGGAATACCAAATAGCTACTCACTAACTCTTTTTCTCATGATCCATTTGGTGTAGTCCCTTGTGAATTATAGATATCACAAAAAACAAGGCTTGGTCTTGCAGAAATGATATATTTATTAGGTAGGAAAGATAAGTAACCTAGTGTTTTTATATCAACTGGGATTTTGTATTTAATTGACCAGGAAATTCTATTTGCCAGATCATGCATGATCAACCTAGGTCACTTGATCTCTTGTGTATCATCA